>NW_019274859.1:0-1489 GCF_002738345.1 Cucurbita maxima | reverse complement strand
GATTTAGAATAGGATTTCGAAGAAATGGCATGCATAAAATAGTAAAATAGTTCTTCAAATCAAACCCTACTTCGGAAACCCAAATCTGGGACGTTTAAAGTACGTGCTAAAAAAACCGAGTCACGGTCTACGTTTTTCGAAACATTTGTGAGGAATGATTAGGCTTGATTATTTAGAATAAGATTTCGATAAAACGGTGCTCATAAAATAGTAAAATAGTTCTTCAAATCGAACCCTACTTCGGAAACCCAAATCTGGGACGTTTGAAGTACGTGCTTAAAAAACCGACTCACGGTCGACATTTTTCGAAAGATTTGTGAGGAATGATTAGGCTTGATGATTTAGAATAGGATTTCGAAGAAACGGTGTGCATAAAACAGTAAAAGAGTTCTTAAAATCGAACCCTACTTCGGAAACCCAAGTCTTGGACATTTGAAGTACGTGTTAAAAAAACCGAGTCACGGTCTTTGTTTTTCGGAAGATTTGTGAGGAATGATTAGGCTTGATGATTTAGAATAGAATTTCGAAGAAAACGGTGTGCATAAAACAGTAAAAGTGTTCTTAAAATCGAACCCTACTTTGGAAACCCAAATCTGGGACGTTTGAAGTACGTGTTAAAAAAACCGAGTCACGGTCTTTGTTTTTCGGAAGATTTGTGAGGAATGATTAGGCTTGATGATTTAGAATAGAATTTCGAGGAAACGGTGTGCATAAAACAGTAAAAGAGTTCTTAAAATCGAACCCTACTTTGGAAACCCAAGTCTGGGACGTTTGAAGTACGTGTTAAAAAAACCCGAGTCACGATCTTTGTTTTTCGAAAGATTTGTGAGGAATGATTAGGCTTGATGATTTAGAATAGGATTTCGAAGAAACGGTGTGCATAAAACAGTAAAATAGTTCTTCAAATCGAACCCTACTTCGACAACCAAAGTCTGGGACGTTTGAAGTACGTGCTTAAAAAACCGAGTCACGTTCGACATTTTTCGAAAGATTTGTGAGGAATGATTAGGCTTGATGATTTAGAATAAGATTTCGAAGAAACGGTGTGCATAAAACAGTAAAAGAGGAATGATTAGGCTTGATGATTTAGAATAGGATTTCGAAGAAACGGTGTGCATAAAACAGTAAAAGAGGAATGATTAGGCTTGATGATTTAGAATAGGATTTCGAAGAAACGGTGTGCATAAAACAGTAAAAGAGTTCTTAAAATCGAACCCTACTTTTGAAACCCAAGTCTGGGACGTTTGAAGTACGTGTTAAAAAAACCGAGTCACAGTCGACGTTTTTCGACAGATTTTTGAGGAATGATTAGGCTTGATGATTTAGAATAGGATTTCGAAGAAACGGTGTGCATAATACAGGAAAAGAGTTCTTAAAATCGAACCCTACTTCGGAAACCCAAGTCTGGGACGTTTGAAGTACGTGTTAAAAAAACCGAGTCACGGTCTATGTTTTTCGAAAGATTTGTGAGGAATGATTAGGCTTGATG
>NW_019274858.1:0-2115 GCF_002738345.1 Cucurbita maxima | reverse complement strand
ACCGAGTCACAGTCGACGTTTTTCGAAATTTTTGGTAGGAATGATAAGGCTTGATGATTTAGAATATTATTTCTAAGAAACGGAGTGCATAAAACAGTAAAAGAGTTCTTCAAATTCAACCCTACTTTGGAAACCCAAATCTGGGAAGTTTGAAGTACGTGGTAAAAAAACCGAGTCACGGTGGACGTATTTCAAAAGTTTGGTTAGGAATGATAAGGATTGATGATTTAGAATATTATTTCTAAGAAACGGAGTGCATAAAAGAGTAAAAGAGTTCTTCAAATGGAACCCTTCTTCCGAAACCCTAACAGGGAAGTTTGTAGTACGTGCTAAAAAAACTGAGTCACGGTCGACGTCTTTCGAAAGTTTGGTGAGGAATGATAAGGCTTGATGATTTAGAATATTATTTCTAAGAAACGGAGTGCATAAAAGAGTAAAAGAGATCTTCAAATTGAACCCTACTTCGGAAACGCAAACAGGGAAGTTGTTAGTACGTGCTAAAAAAACCGAGTCACAGTCGACGTTTTTCGAAATTTTTGGTAGGAATGATAAGGCTTGATGATTTAGAATATTATTTCTAAGAAACGGAGTGCATAAAAGAGTAAAAGAGATCTTCAAATCGAACCCTTCTTTTGAAACCCAAACAGGGAAGTTTTTAGTACGTCCTAAAAAAGCCGAGTCACGATCAACGTTTTTCCAAATTTTTCTGATGAATGATAAGGCTTGATGATTTAGAATATTATTTCTAAGAAACGGAGTACATAAAACAGTAAAAGAGTTCTTCAAATCGAACCCTTCTTCGGAAACCCAAAAAGGGAAGTTTGTAGTACGTGCTAAAAAATCCGAGTCACTGTCGACGTTTTTCGAAATTTTTGGTAGGAATGATAAGGCTTGAAGATTTAGAATATTATTTCTAAGAAACGGAGTGCATAAAACAGTAAAAGAGTTCTTTAACTAGAACCCTTCTTCAGAAACCCAAACAGGGAAGTTGTTAGTACGTGCTAAAAAATCCGAGTCACAGTCGACGTTTGTCGAAATTTTTGGTAGGAATGATAAGGCTTGATGATTTAGAATATTATTTCTATGAAACGGAGTGCATAAAACAGTAAAAGAGTTCTTCAAATCGAACCCTTCTTCGGAAACCCAAACAGGGAAGTTGTTAGTACGTGCTAAAAAAATCAAGTCACAGTCGACGTTTGTCGAAATTATTGGTAGGAATGATAAGGCTTGATGATTTAGAATATTATTTCTAAGAAACGGGGTGCATAAAACAGTAAAAGAGTTGTTTAACTCGAACTCTTCTTCGGAAACCCAAACAGGGAAGTTGTTATTACGTGCTAAAAAAACCGAGTCACAGTCGACGTTTTTCGAAATTTTTGGTGAGGAATGAAAAGGCTTGATGATTTAGAATATTATTTCTAAGAAACGGAGTGCAACAAACAGTAAAAGAGTTCTATAACTCGAACCCTTCTTCGGAAACCCAAACAAGTAAGTTTTTAGTACGTGCTAAAAAAACCGAGTCACGGTCGACGTTTTTGGAAAGTTTTGTGAGGAATGATAAGGGTTGATGATTTAGAATATTATTTGTAAGAAACGGAGTACATAAAACAGTAAAAGAGTTCTTCAAATTGAACCCTTCTTCGGAAACCCAAACAGGGAAGTTGTTAGTACGTGCTAAAAAAACCGAGTCACAGTCGACGTTTGTCGAAATTATTTGTAGGAATGATAAGGCTTGATGATTTAGAATATTATTTCTATGAAAAAGAGTGCATAAAACAGTAAAAGAGATCTTCAAATCGAACCCTTCTTTTGAAACCCAAACAGGGACGTTTTTAGTACGTCCTAAAAAAGCCGAGTCACGATCAACGTTTTTCCAAATTTTTCTGATGAATGATAAGGCTTGATGATTTAGAATATTATTTCTAAGAAACGGAGTACATAAAACAGTAAAAGAGTTCTTCAAATCGAACCCTTCTTCGGAAACCCAGAAAGGGAAGTTTTTAGTACGTGCTAAAAAAACCGAGTCACGGTCGACGTTTTTCAAAATTTTTGTAAGGAATGATAAGGCTTGATGATTTAGAATATTATTTCTAAGAAACGGAGTGCATAAAACAG
>NW_019274857.1:1440-1996 GCF_002738345.1 Cucurbita maxima | reverse complement strand
TTTTATGCGCTCCATTTCTTCAAAATTCTATTCTAAATCATTATTCCCGATCACTCCGAGCAGGAATTTCGAAAAACGCCATTCGCTACTCAGTTTTTTTATCATGTGGTTCAAACCTCCTAGATTAAGGTTCACAAATTAGGGCTTCCATTTTAAGCACTCTTTTACTTTTTTTCTACACACCGTTTCTTCGACATTCTATTATAAATCATCAAGACTAAACATTCCCAACAAAACTTTCTAGAAACGCCGACCGTGACACGGTATTATTAGCACGTACTTCTAACTAACTAGGTTAGGGAATCGATATAAAGCACTCTTTTACTGTTTTATGCACTCCATTTCTTCCAAATTCTATTCTAAATCATATTTCCCGATCACTCCGAGCAGGAATTTCTAAAAACGCCGACCGCTACTAAGTTTTTTTAGCACGAGGTTCAAACGTCCTGGATTATGGTTTACAAATTACGGCTTTGATTTTAAGCACTATTTTTCTACACTCCGTTTCTTCGACATTCTATTCTAAATCATCAAGACTAAACATTCCCAACAAAAG
>NW_019274857.1:0-1213 GCF_002738345.1 Cucurbita maxima | reverse complement strand
AGCACTATTTTTCTACACTCCGTTTCTTCGACATTCTATTCTAAATCATCAAGAATAAACTAAACATTCCCAACAAAAGTTTCGAGAAACGTCCACCGTGACACAGTTTTTTTACCACGTGGTTCAAACGTCCTAGATTAGTGTTCACCAATTAGGGCTTCGATTTTAAGCACTCTTTTACTTTTTTTCTACACTCCGTTTCTTCGACATTCTATTCTCAATAATCAAGACTAAACATTCCCAACAAAAGTTTCNTTTTTTTCGCACGTCCGTCTAACTAACCAGGTTAGGGAATCGATTTAAAACACTCTTTTACTGTTTTATGCACTCCATTTCTTCAAAATTCTATTCTAAATCATGATTCCCGATCACTTCGAGCAGAAATTTCGAAAATCGCCGACCGCTACTCAGTTTTTTTATCACGTGGTTCAAACGTCCTGGATAGGGTTCACAAATTAGGGTTTCGATTTTCAGCACTATTCTTCTACACTCCGTTTCTTCGACATTCTATTCTAAATAATCAAGACTAAACTAAACATCCCCAACAAAAGTTTCAAGAAACGTCGACCGTGACGCGGTTTTTTTAGCACGTACGTCTAACTAACCAAGTTAGGGAATCGATTTAAAGCACTCTTTTACTGTTTTATGCGCTCCATTTCTTCAAAATTCTATTCTAAATCATTATTCCCGATCACTCCGAGCAGGAATTTCGAAAAACGCCATTCGCTACTCAGTTTTTTTATCATGTGGTTCAAACCTCCTAGATTAGGGTTCACAAATTAGGGCTTCCATTTTAAGCACTCTTTTACTTTTTTTCTACACACCGTTTCTTCGACATTCTATTATAAATCATCAAGACTAAACATTCCCAACAAAACTTTCTAGAAACGCCGACCGTGACACGGTATTATTAGCACGTACTTCTAACTAACTAGGTTAGGGAATCGATATAAAGCACTCTTTTACTGTTTTATGCACTCCATTTCTTCCAAATTCTATTCTAAATCATATTTCCCGATCACTCCGAGCAGGAATTTCTAAAAACGCCGACCGCTACTAAGTTTTTTTATCACGAGGTTCAAACGTCCTGAATTATGGTTTACAAATTACGGCTTTGATTTTAAGCACTATTTTTCTACACTCCGTTTCTTCGACATTCTATTCTAAATCATCAAGACTAAACATTCCCAACAAAAGTTTCGAGAAACGTCGA
>NW_019274856.1:0-2116 GCF_002738345.1 Cucurbita maxima | reverse complement strand
AACAGAGGGTTGGGTTGGGTTAGGTTTGAAATTTTCGGGTTGGGTTGAGTTATCAATCTAACCAACCCGAACTTTTGGGTTGGTCAAAAAAATCCCCCAAGCCAGACCATGTACACCCCTACTTTTTTTCTTTTTATATTTTTCTTGAGATTGTTAGATTGTAAGCATTTTTCTCTTCTACTTCTCCAAATTCGGTCTCTAAGATCTTTAATAAAATCTTGGATCTTCAACTTAAAAGCGAAAAAATTAGGTTTTCAATTTCTCATCGGAGATCCGGTGTTACAATTTATGTTGATGATTGTTAAATTATTTAATGTTAATCAATGATGTAGAAATTAAAATTATATATTCATGAATAAGGTAGCATTTGACTAAAAGGCAAAGAAATCTTATTATATAAGTTTTAGATTAAAAAAACTCTAACATTAAATTATTCTTTTCACGCCCACTATTAGAGTCTCTTGTCATAAAGGTGGATCATCTCATTAGATAGAACATAGAACATTAGAGACCTCATTGTAATACGTCTTAATATACCCTAATTAAACTTGCTACTATCACGAGGCCTCATAATAAATTTAAAGGAGGGCTTTTAGGAGATGTTGCTAGATTTAGGTCAGTTGGACACGCCTCATCGTGCCTAGACCCAATGGAGGCGTTTCAGGAGATGTTGCTGGATTTAATCCAGTTGGGACACGCCTTTTGGTGCCTAGACCCAATGGAGGCATTTCGGGAGATGTTGCTGGATTTGGTCCAGTTGGGACACGCCTTTTGGTGCCTAAATTTGAGGGAGGGCTTACAGGAGATGTTGCTGGATTTGGGCCAGTTGGTACACGCCTCTTAATGCCTAGACCCAATGGTGGCGTTTCGGGAGATGTTGCTGGATTTGGTCCAGTTGGGACACGCCTTTTGGTGCCTAAATTTGAGGGAGGGCTTACAGGAGATGTTGCTGGATTTGGGCCAGTTGGTACACGCCTCTTAGTGCCTAGACCCAATGGTGGCGTTTCCGGAGATGTTGCTGGATTTGGTCCAGTTGGGACACGCCTTTTGGTGTCTAAACTTGAGGGAGGGCTTTCAGGAGATGTTGCTGGATTTGGGCCAGTTGGGACACGCCTCTTCGTGCCTAGACCCAATGGAGGCGTTTCGGGAGATGTTGCTGGATTTGGTCCAGTTGGGACACGCCTTTTGGTGCCTAAATTTGAGGGAGGGCTTACAGGAGATGTTGCTGGATTTGGGCCAGTTGGTACACGCCTCTTAGTGCCTAGACCCAATGGTGGCGTTTCGGGAGATGTTGCTGGATTTGGTCCAGTTGGGACACGCCTTTTGGTGTCTAAACTTGAGGGAGGGCTTTCAGGAGATGTTGCTGGATTAGGGCCAGTTGGGACACGCCTCTTCGTGACTAGACCCAATGGAGGCGTTTCGGGAGATGTTGCTGGATTTGGTCCAGTTGGGACACGCCTTTTGGTGCCTAAGCTTGAGGGAGGGCTTTCAGGAGATGTTGCTGGATTTGGGCCAGTTGGTACACGCCTCTTAGTGCCTAGACCCAATGGTGGCGTTTCGGGAGATGTTGCTGGATTTGGTCCAGTTGGGACACGCCTTTTGGTGTCTAAACTTGAGGGAGGGCTTTCAGAAGATGTTGCTGGATTTGGGCCAGTTGGGACACGCCTCTTCGTGACTAGACCCAATGGAGGCGTTTCGGGAGATGTTGCTGGATTTGGTCCAGTTGGGACACGCCTTTTGGTGCCTAAGCTTGAGGGAGGGCTTTCAGGAGATGTTGCTGGATTTGGTCCGGTTGGTACACGTCTTTTGAGACCCAAAGAAAGCACATTGCCACGCTCATCCCACTTTGCCTCGAGACCATTGAGATTGGACAAAATAGCAACTAGAGAGATCAAAAAGAATGCATAAACCATATTGACATTTTTAAGCAAGCCCATTTTGTCTTCACACAAGTATTCTAACTATGAAATCACAACTTTATATAAACTTTTTGAACAACTAATTTAGAAATGCAGTAATAGCGGGGGGTAAATATATTTCCATATTTAAACAATTTACCATCTATAATGATATTTTTTTGGATGAGTTTTCCTAATTTATTTGTAACCAATGATTT
>NW_019274855.1:0-2116 GCF_002738345.1 Cucurbita maxima | reverse complement strand
TTGAAGTATGTGGTAAAAAAACCGAGTCACGGTCGACATTTTTAAAAAGTTTTGTGGGGAATGATTAGGCTTTATGATTTAGAATAGAATTTCAACGAAACGGAGTGAATAAAATAGTAAAAGTGTGGTTCAAAATGATCCCTACTTCGGAAACCCAAATCTGGGACGTTTGAAGTACGTGCTAAAAAACCGAGTCACGGTCGACGTTTTTCAAAACTTTTGTGGGGAATGATTCTGCATAATGATTTAGAATAGAATTTTGAAGAATCATAGTGCATAAAATAGTAAAAGATTGCTTCAAATCGAACCCTACTTCGAAACACTAATCAGGGACGTTTGAAGTACGTGCTAAAAGACCCGAGTCACGGTCGACATTTTTAAAACTTTTGTAGGGAATGATTAGGCTTGATTATGTAGAAAAGAATTTCCAACAAGCGGAGTGCATCCAAACAGTAAAAGAGTCCTTCAAATCGAAACCTAATTCGAAAACCCAAATTTGGGACGTTTGAAGTATGTGGTAAAAAAACCGAGTCACGGTCGACATTTTTAAAAAGTTTTGTGGGGAATGATTAGGCTTTATGATTTAGAATAGAATTTCAACGAAACAGAGTGCATAAAATAGTAAAAGTGTGCTTCAAAATGAGCCCTACTTCGGAAACCCAAATTTGGGACGTTTGAAGTACGTGCTAAAAAAACCGAGTCACGGTCGACGTTTGTTGGAAGTTTTGTGGGGAATGAATAGGCTTGTAGATGTAGAATACAATTTCGAACCAACGGAGTGCATCAAAACAGTAAAAGAGTGCTTCAAATCGAACCCTACTTCGAAAACCCAAATCTGGGACGTTTGAAGTACGCGCTAAAAAACCGAGTCACGGTCGACGTTTTTCAAAACTTTTGTGGGGAATGATTCGGCATAATGATTTAGAATAGAATTTTGAAGAATCATAGTGCATAAAATAGTGAAAGATTGCTTCAAATCGAACCCTACTTCGAAACACTAATCAGGGACGTTTGAAGTACGTGCTAAAAAACCCGAGTCACGGTCGACATTTTTAAAACTTTTGTAGGGAATGATTAGGCTTGATGATGTAGAAAAGAATTTCCAACAAGCGGAGTGCATCCAAACAGTAAAAGAGTCCTTCAAATCGAAACCTAATTCGAAAACCCAAATTTGGGACGTTTGAAGTATGTGGTAAAAAAACCGAGTCACGGTCGACATTTTTAAAAAGTTTTGTGGGGAATGATTAGGCTTTATGATTTAGAATAGAATTTCAACGAAACGGAGTGCATAAAATAGTAAAAGTGTGCTTCAAAATGATCCCTACTTCGGAAACCCAAATCTGGGACGTTTGAAGTACGTGCTAAAATAACCGAGTCACGGTCGACGTTTGTTGGAAGTTTTGTGGGGAATGAATAGGCTTGTAGATGTAGAATACAATTTCGAACCAACGGAGTGCATCAAAACAGTAAAAGAGTGCTTCAAATCGAACCCTACTTCGAAAGCCCAAATCTGGGACGTTTGAAGTACGCGCTAAAAAACCGAGTCACGGTCGACGTTTTTCAAAACTTTTGTGGGGAATGATTCGGCATAATGATTTAGAATAGAATTTTGAAGAATCATAGTGCATAAAATATTAAAAGATTGCTTCAAATCGAACCCTACTTCGAAACACTAATCAGGGACGTTTGAAGTACGTGCTAAAAAACCCGAGTCACGGTCGACATTTTTAAAACTTTTGTAGGGAATGATTAGGCTTGTAGATGTAGAATACAATTTCGAACCAACGGAGTGCATCAAAACAGTAAAAGAGTGCTTCAAACCGAACCCTACTTCGAAAACCCAAATCTGGGACGTTTGAAGTACGTGCTAAAATAACCGAGTCACGGTCGACGTTTGTTGGAAGTTTTGTGGGGAATGAATAGGCTTGTAGATGTAGAATACAATTTCGAACCAACGGAGTGCATCAAAACAGTAAAAGAGTGCTTAATATCGAACCCTACTTCGAAAACCCAAATCTGGGACGTTTGAAGTACGCGCTAAAAAACCGAGTCACGGTCGACGTTTTTCAAAACTTTTGTGGGGAATGATTCGGCATAATGATTTAGAATAGAATTT
>NW_019274854.1:1924-2116 GCF_002738345.1 Cucurbita maxima | reverse complement strand
AATCATCAAGCCTAATCATTCCTCACAAAACTTTCGAAAATTGTCGAAAGAGACTAGGTGTTTTTTGGCATGTACTTCACACGTCCCCGATTTATGTTTTCGAAGTAGGGTTCGATATGACGAACTCTTTTACTGTTTTATGCACTCCGTTTCTTCGAAACTATATTCTAAATCATCAAGCCTAATCATTCC
>NW_019274854.1:0-1593 GCF_002738345.1 Cucurbita maxima | reverse complement strand
CGGTTTTTTCGCACGTACTTCAAACGTCCCCGATTTGTGTTTTCGAAGTAGGGTTCGATATGACGAACTCTTTTACTGTTTTATGCACTCCGTTTCTTCGAAACTATATTCTAAATCATCAAGCCTAATCATTCCTCACAAAACTTTCGCAAAATCGTCGACAGTGACTCGGTTTTTTTCGCACGTACTTCAAACGTTCCCGATTTGTGTTTCCGAAGCAGGGTTCGATTTGAAGAACTCTTTTACTGTTTTATGCACTCCGTTTCTTCGAAACTATATTCTAAATCATCAAGCCTAATCATTCCTCACAAAACTTTCGAAAATCGTCGAAAATGACTCGTTTTTTTCGCACGTACTTCAAACGTCCCAGATTTGGGTTTTCGAAGTAGGGTTCGATTTGAAGAACTCTTTTACTGTTTTATGCACTCCGTTTCTTCGAAACTATATTCTAAATCATCAAGCCTAATCATTCCTCACAAAACTTTCGAAAATCGTCGAAAATGACTGGGTTTTTTCGCACGTACTTCAAACACCCCAGATTTGGGTTTCCGAAGTAGGGTTCTATTTGAAGAACTCTGTTACTTTTTTATGCACTCTGTTTCTTCGAAACTATATTCTAAATCATCAAGCCTAATCATTCCTCACAAAACTTTCGAAAATCGTCGAAAATGACTCGTTTTTTTCGCACGTACTTCAAACGTCCCAGATTTGGGTTTTCGAAGTAGGGTTCGATTTGAAGAACTCTTTTACTGTTTTATGCACTCCGTTTCTTCGAAACTATATTCTAAATCATCAAGCCTAATCATTCCTCACAAAACTTTCGAAAATCGTCGACAGTGACTCGGTTTTTTTTGCACGTACTTCAAACGTCCCAGATTTGGGTTTCCGAAGTAGGGTTGGATTTGAAGAACTCTTTTACTGTTTTATGCACTCCGTTTCTTCGAAACTATATTGTAAATCATCAAGCCTAATCATTGCTCACAAAACTTTCGAAAATCGTCGAAAGAGACTAGGTGTTTTTTGGCATGTACTTCAAACGTCCCCGATTTATATTTTCGAAGTAGGGTTCGATATGACGGAACTCTTTTACTGTTTTATGCACTCCGTTTCTTCGAAACTATATTCTAAATCATCAAGCCTAATCATTCCTCACAAAACTTTCGAAAATCGTCGAACATGACTCGATTTTTTTCGCATGTACTTCAAACGTCCCCGATTTGTGTTTTCGAAGTAGGGTTCGATTTGACGAACTCTTTTACTGTTTTATGCACTCCGTTTCTTCGAAACTATATTCTAAATCATCAAGCCTAATCATTCCTCACAAAACTTTCGAAAATCGTCGAAAGGGACTAGGTGTTTTTTGGCACGTACTTCAAACACCCCAGATTTGGGTTTCCGAAGTAGGGTTCGATTTGAAGAACTCTTTTACTGTTTTATACACTCCGTTTCTTCGAAACTATATTGTAAATCATCAAGCCTAATCATTCCTCACAAAACTTTCGAAAATTGTCGAAAGAGACTAGGTGTTTTTTGGCATGTACTTCACACGTCCCCGATTTATGTTTTCGAAGTAGGGTTCGATATGACGAACTC
>NW_019274853.1:1426-2117 GCF_002738345.1 Cucurbita maxima | reverse complement strand
CTTCCCCTCAAGGCTTTAAATATTGTCCTCTTTGGGCTTTCCCTTTCGGGCTTTAAAATTGCGTCCTCTTCTTTCGGACTTCCCCTCAAGGCCTCTTTGGGCGTTCCCTTTCGGGCTTCCCCTCACGTTCTCTTTGAACTTTTCCTTTCGGGCTTCCCCTCAAGGCTTTAAAATTGCGTCCTCTCCTTTCGGGCTTTCCCTTTCGGGCTTCCCCTCAAGGCTTTAAAATTGCATCCTCTCCTTTCGGGCTTCCCCTTTCGGGCTTCCCCTCAAGGCTTTAAATATTGTCCCCTTCGGGCTTCCCCTCAAGGCTTTAAATATTGTCCTCTTTGGGCTTTCCCTATCAGGCTTCCCCTCAAGGCTTTAAATATTGTCCCCTTCGGGCTTCCCCTCAAGGCTTTAAATATTGTCCTCTTTGGGCTTTCCCTATCAGGCTTCCCCTCAAGGCGGGCTTTAAAATTGCGTCCTCTTCTTTTTCGGACTTCCCCTCAAGGCCTCTTTGGGCTTTCTCTTTCGGGCTTCCCCTCAAGGCCTCTTTGAACTTTCCCTTTCGGGCTTCCCCTCAAGGCCTCTTTGAACTTTCCCTTTCGGGCTTCCCCTCAAGGCTTTAAAATTGCGTCCTCTCCTTTCGGGCATTCCCTTTCGAGCTTCCCCTCAAGGCTTTAAAATTGCGTCCTCTCCTTTCGGGCTT
>NW_019274853.1:0-1209 GCF_002738345.1 Cucurbita maxima | reverse complement strand
TTTCGGGCTTCCCCTCAAGGCTTTAAATATTGTCCTCTCCTTTCGGGCTTTCCCTTTCGGGCTTCCCCTCAAGGCTTTAAATATTGTCCTCTTTGGGCTTTCCCTTTCGGGCTTTAAAATTGCGTCCTCTTCTTTCGAACTTCCCCTCAAGGCCTCTTTGGGCTTTCCCTTTCGGGCTTCCCCTCAAGGCCTCTTTGAACTTTCCCTTTCGGGCTTCCCCTCAAGGCTTTAAAATTGCGTCCTCTCCTTTCGGGCTTTCCCGTTCGGGCTTCCCCTCAAGGCTTTAAATATTGTCCTCTTTGGGCTTTCCCTTTCGGGCTTTAAAATTGCGTCCTCTTCTTTCGGACTTCCCCTCAAGGCCTCTTTGGGCTTTCCCTTTCGGGCTTCCCCTCAAGGCCTCTTTGAACTTTCCCTTTCGGGCTTCCCCTCAAGGCCTCTTTGAACTTTCCCTTTCGGGCTTCCCCTCAAGGCTTTAAAATTGCGTCCTCTCCTTTCGGGCATTCCCTTTCGGGCTTCCCCTCAAGGCTTGAAAATTGCATCCTCTCCTTTCGGGCTTTCCCTTTCGGGCTTCCCCTCAAGGCTTTAAAATTGCGTCCTCTCCTTTCGGGCTTTCCCTTTCGGGCTTCCCCTCAAGGCTTTAAAATTGCGTCCTCTCCTTTCGGGCTTTCCCTTTCGGGCTTCCCCTCAAGGCTTTAAAATTGCGTCCTCTCCTCTCGGGCTTTCCTTTTCGGGCTTCCCCTCAAGGCTTTAAATATTGTCCTCTCCTTTCGGGCTTTCCCTTTCAGGCTTCCCCGCAAGGCTTTAAATATTGTCCTCTTTGGGCTTTCCCTTTCGGGCTTTCAAATTGCGTCCTCTTCTTTCGGACTTCCCCTCAAGGCCTCTTTGGGCGTTCCATTTCGGGCTTCCCCTCACGGCCTCTTTGAACTTTCCCTTTCGGGCTTCCCCTCAAGGCTTTAAAATTGCGTCCTCTCCTTTCGGGCTTTCCCTTTCGGGCTTCCCCTCAAGGCTTTAAAATTGCGTCCTCTCCTTTCGGGCTTTCCCTTTCGGGCTTCCCCTCAAGGCTTTAAATATTGTCCCCTTCAGGCTTCCCCTCAAGTCTTTAAATATTGTCCTCTTTTCGGGCTTCCCCTCAAGGCGGGCTTTAAAATTGCGTCCTCTTCTTTTTCGGACTTCCCCTCAAGGCCTCTTTGGGCTTTCTCTTTCGGGCTT
>NW_019274852.1:1174-2117 GCF_002738345.1 Cucurbita maxima | reverse complement strand
ACCCAAATCTGGGAAGTTTGAACTACGTGCTAAAAAAACCGAGTCACGATCGACGTTTTTCGAAAGTTTTGTGGGGAATGATAAGGCTTGATGATTCAGAATATTATTTCTAAGAAACGAAGTGCACGAAAACAGTAAAAGAGTTCTTTAAATCGTACCCTACTTTCGAAACCCAAATCTGGGATGTTTGAAGTACGTGCTAAAAAAACCGAGTCACGATCGATGTTTTTCGAATGTTTTGTGGGGAATGATAAGGCTTGATGATTTAGAATATTATTTCTAAGAAACAGAGTGCATAAAACAGTAAAAGAGTTCTTCAAATCGAACCCTACTTCGGAAACCCAAATCTGGGAAGTTTGAAGTACGTGCTAAATAACCCGAGTCACGATCGATGTTTTTCTAAAGTCTTGTGAGGAATGATAAGGCTTGATGATTTAGAATATTATTTCTAAGAAACGGAGTGCTTAAAATAGTAAAAGAGTTCTTCAAATCGAACCCTACTTCGGAAACCCAAATCTGGTTAGTTTGAAGTACGTGCTAAAAAAACCGAGTCACGATCGACGTTTTTCGAATGTTTTGTGAGGAATTTTAAGGCTTGATGATTTAGAATATTATTTCTAAGAAACGGAGTGCATAAAACAGTAAAAGAGTTCTTCAAATCGAACCCTACTTCGGAAACCCAAATTTGGGAAGTTTGAAGTACGTGCTAAATAACCCGAGTCACGATCGATGTTTTTCTAAAGTCTTGTGAGGAATGATAAGGCTTCATGATTTAGAATATTATTTCTAAGAAACGGAGTGCTTAAAATAGTAAAAGAGTTCTTCAAATCGAACCCTACTTCGGAAACCAAAATCTGGGAAGTTTGAACTATGTGCTAAAAAAACCGAGTCACGATCGACGTTTTTCGAATGTTTTGTGAGGAATGATAAGGCTTGATGATTT
>NW_019274852.1:0-1155 GCF_002738345.1 Cucurbita maxima | reverse complement strand
GAAGTTTGAAGTACGTGCTAAAAAAACCGAGTCACGATCGACGTTTTTCGAATGTTTTGTGGGGAATGATAAGGCTTGATGATTTAGAATATTATTTCTAAGAAACGGAGTGCATAAAACAATTAAAGAGTTCTTTAAATCGAACCCTACTTCGGAAACCCAAATCTGGGAAGTGTGTAGTACGTGCTAAAAAAACCGAGTCACGATCGACGTTTTTTGAATGTTCTATGGGGAATGATAAGGCTTGATGATTTAGAATATTATTTCTAAGAAACGGAGTGCATAAAACAATTAAAGAGTTCTTTAAATCGAACCCTACTTCGGAAACCCAAATCTGGGAAGTTTGAAGTACGTGCTAAATAACCCGAGTCACGATCGATGTTTTTCTAAAGTCTTGTGAGGAATGATAAGGCTTGATGATTTAGAATATTATTTCTAAGAAACGGAGTGCATAAAACAGTAAAAGAGTTCTTAAATCGAACCCTACTTCGGAAACCCAAATCTGGGAAGTTTGAAGTACGTACTAAAAAAACCGAGTTACGATCGACGTTTTTCAAATGTTCTATGGGGAATGATAAGGCTTGATGATTTAGAATATTATTTCTAAGAAACGGAGTGCATAAAACAGTAAAAGAGTTCTTCAAATCGAACCCTACTTCGGAGACCCAAATCTGGGAAGTGTGTAGTACGTGCTAAAAAACCCGAGTCACGATAGATGTTTTTCGAAAGTCATGGGAGGAAAGATAAGGCTTGATGATTTAGAATATTATTTCTAAGAAACGGAGTGCATAAAACAGTAAAAGAGTTCTTAAATCGAACCCTACTTCGGAAACCCAAATCTGGGAAGTGTGTAGTACGTGCTAAAAAAACCGAGTTACGATCGACGTTTTTCGAATGTTCTATGGGGAATGATAAGGCTTGATGATTTAGAATATTATTTCTAAGAAACGGAGTGCATAAAACAATTAAAGAGTTCTTCAAATCGAACCCTACTTCGGAAACCCAAATCTGGGAAGTTTGAAGTACGAGCTAAATAACCCGAGTCACGATCGATGTTTTTCTAAAGTCTTGTGAGGAATGATAAGGCTTGATGATTTAGAATATTATTTCTAAGAAACGGAGTGCATAAAACAATTAAAGAGTTCTTCAAATCGA
>NW_019274851.1:0-2102 GCF_002738345.1 Cucurbita maxima | reverse complement strand
CGTTAGAAAAACGTGCGAAAAAAACCGCGTCACGGTCGACGTTTCTCGAAACTTTTGTGTGGAATGTTGAGTATTGTTGATTTAGAATAGAATGTCGAATAAACTGAGTGTGGAAATACAGTAAAAGTGTGCTTAAAATCAAAGCCCTGTTTTGTGAACCATAATCCAGGACGTTTTAACCACGTGCTAAAAAAACTGAGTAGCGGTCGGCGTTTTCCGAAATTCATGTTGGGAGTGATCGAGAATAATGATTTAGAATAGAATTTGGAAGAAACGGAGTGCATAAAACCGTAAAAGAGTGCTTAAAATCGATTCCCTAACCTTGGACGTTACAAGTACGTGCTAAAAAAACCGCGTCACGGTCGACGTTTCTCGAAACTTTTGTGTGGAATGTTTAGTATTGATTATTTAGAATAGAATGTCGAATAAACGGAGTGTGGAAAAACAGTAAAAGAGTGCTTAAAATCGAAGCCAAATTTTGTGAACCATAATCCAGGATGTTTTAACCACGTGCAAAAAAAACTGAGTAGCGTCGGCATTTTTCGAAATTCCAGTTGGGAGTGATCGAGCATAATGATTTAGAATAGAATTTGGAAGAAACGGAGTGCATAAAACAGTAAAAGAGTGCTTAAAATCGATTCCCTAACCGTGGACGTTAGAAAAACGTGCGAAAAAAACCGCGTCACGGTCGACGTTTCTCGAAACTTTTGTGTGGAATGTTGAGTATTGTTGATTTAGAATAGAATGTCGAATAAACGGAGTGTGGAAATACAGTAAAAGAGTGCTTAAAATCGAAGCCCTATTTTGTGAACAATAATCCAGGACGTTTTGACCACCTGCTAAAAAAACTGAGTAGCAGTGGACGTTTTTCGAATTTTTTGTGTGGAATGTTTAGTATTGATGATTTAGAATAGAATGTCGAATAAACGGAGTGTGGAAAAACAGTAAAAGAGTGCTTAAAATCGAAGCCAAATTTTGTGAACCATAATCCAGGATGTTTTAACCACGTGCAAAAAAAACTGAGTAGCGGTCGGCAGTTTTCGAAATTCCAGTTGGGAGTGATCGAGCATAATGATTTAGAATAAAATTTGGAAGAAACGGAGTGCATAAAACAGTAAAAGAGTGCTTAAAATCGATTCCCTAACCGTGGACGTTAGAAAAACGTGCGGAAAAAACCGCGTCACGGTCGACGTTTCTCGAAACTTTTGTGTGGAATGTTGAGTATTGTTGATTTAGAATAGAATGTCGAATAAACGGAGTGTGGAAATACAGTAAAAGAGTGCGTAAAATCGAAGCCCTATTTTGTGAACCATAATCCAGGACGTTTTGACCACCTGCTAAAAAAACTGAGTAGCAGTGGACGTTTTTCGAATTTTTTGTGTGGAATGTTTAGTTTTGATGATTTAGAATAGAATGTCGAATAAACGCAGTGTGGAAAAACAGTAAAAGAGTGCTTAAAATCGAATCTCTATTTTGTGAACCATAATCTAGGACGTTTTAACCACCTGCTAAAAAAACTTAGTAGCAGTGGACGTTTTTCGAATTTTTTGTGTGGAATGTTTAGTATTGATGATTTTGAATAGAATGTCCAATAAACGCAGTGTGGAAAAACAGTAAAAGAGTGCTTAAAATCGAAGCTCTATTTTGTGAACCATAATCTAGGACGTTTTAACCACCTGCTAAAAAAACTGAGTAGCAGTGGACGTTTTTCGAAACATTTGTGTGGAATGTTTAGTATTGATGATTTTGAATAGAATGTCCAATAAACGCAGTGTGGAAAAACAGTAAAAGAGTTCTTAAAATCGAAGCCCTATTTTGTGAACCATAATCTAGGACGTTTTCACCACCTGCTAAAAAAACTGAGTAGCAGTTGACGTTTTTCGAAATTCCTTTTAGGAGTGATTGAGCATAATGATTTAGAATAGAATTTGGAAGAAACGGAGTGCATAAAACAGTAAAAGAGTGCGTAAAATCAATTCCCTAACCTTGGACGTTACAAGTACGTGCTAAAAAAACCGCGTCACGGTCGACGTTTCTCGAAACTTTTGTGTGGAATGTTTAGTATTGATTATTTAGAATAGAATGTCGAATAAACGGAATGT
>NW_019274850.1:0-2119 GCF_002738345.1 Cucurbita maxima | reverse complement strand
TTTTTATTTATTAATTTTATTTTGGGCTATTACTTTATATCTCTCTAAAAGAAACTTTCGTCCCTAAAGTATTTTTGTAATAGCCCAAAAATAAATAAAGAAATAAATAAAACAAAAAAATAGTTAAAATATAATAATAATAAATTAATTAATTAATTAAAATTATAATTTAAAAAAAAAAAAAATTCCTCACCTCTCTCCCCTAACCTCCCATCCCTTCCCACAATTCTCTCTTTTTGTCAGTTATTACCGTAAAATCCTATCTTAGATTTCCTTTTTCTCTCTAGTTATGGTTAAAAGAAATTAATTTAGGATCTTACATATTTAGGGATTTTTCTCAGTTATTACGGTAAATAGGATCAAATCTTCTTTCATATCTTACGGGTCAGTAATAATCATATCCCATATAAAATTAATTAGATTTTTGTTAGTATTTTAATTATAAGAAAGAAGGTTATAAGGTTAGATTCAATAAAATTTTAGTTGGCAGATCTATAAACAATAGACTTAAAATTGGCCAGTAATATCTGTTTACACAATTGAAAAACAAAACCTATTTACAAAAGGAAAACAGAGAGAGAGAGAGGGAGATTGAGAAAGATTTGTTAAACAGTATTTAACAATCAAATAGGAAATATGAGAGTGGAGTGAGCTTCTTTAAATTTTGTCTAACAGACAAGATCAGAATTTTGATCAGAGGGCAGTGTGACCAATGTAAATTAGGGAAATAATTTTATAGGCTTCCAACTTGAAACAGATGTCATGAGCTCATATAGGTTAACTCGGATTTCAAAGGACGGAATCAAACTTTCATTAAATATATATTTGTGACAACGACTTAAGCGAGCCAGGTAAGTGACCTTACTATCGGCATGGTTATATTTGAAGTTGACACGTGCCCTGTGGTTCTGCACGTGTCATATATATTGATATGTGCGAATTGTCTGTGGATCGATATGCTTCCTATATGTTATGTTATGTTATAACATGTGGATTGTATGATAATAATTATGGTACGATGTGCTCAAGGATATGTTTGAGATAGGATACGAGAAGGATGCACAAAACGAAATGTAATGATAGGAGTAAGATACATTCATGAAACGTTAAGGTTAGGTTACATACCGGAGTGCTATGGATAGGGGAGATTGATGAAAGAATACGGTTAAGATATGGGTAGAAAGGGATAGGTTTGTGATAGATTGATAGAACCATAGCGTTAGGATACGTTCTTGTGACAATATGACTATGTAGTGTTTACGTTATGACTTGTTTATGATATGATACATTGTATGCTAGATTATTGTGCTTAAGTACGTAGTCATGTGAACGTGAATGTATGCTATGTGTAATATGTAATGCATGTAACGATATGTTGTTCTTGAATGGTTATGGCATTATTGTATGGAATGTTTGAATGTAAACAGCATGAATTGTATGACATGAAATACGGCAAACTGTCTGGAATCATAACCTCGATTGGAATATGTATGAAATGTAAATTGAAAATGAGAAGGACATGAAGCATGAAACGTGACAGGGGGTTATGTTCATTAATGATAAATGTAGAAGTAGTGGGGACCTCATGCATTATGTGTGTTCATGCATCTGGGGGGATACCTCTAGCACATCACGAGGGTACGGACGCGTCCATCCAATGGCAGGACAACGATCGTTATGTATTGCATAGCGCTGCCGTGACGATTACTAGTTTAACGGGTCTCGACATAAAGGGCTCCCAGAGTATGCCCACCGGATAAGAAAAGTGGCCTAGCGGTGTGCGAACTAGCTAGTGAGCTCATACTCGCACGTATGGGCTGTGTGTAGAGTATATGGTACACCTCAACAATTACCCGTTAGAACAGCACCGTAGGGAAAACGAAACGAAACGAAATGAAAGATAGGTCCCATCAATTCATTGCATGTGATTGTTGCATTTAACCCCAATAATAGGGTCACTTACTGAGTATTTCTTTTAATACTAAAGCCACATGCTACTACATTTTTCAGGCTAAGGCAAGGTATTCCTGTACGGCTGACGATGGCATCGCAACTCAAGACCATGAAACATGCATAGGGTAGTGGTATTTATTTTCTTAGTCTTAGGCTAGAGTAGATG
>NW_019274849.1:1399-2120 GCF_002738345.1 Cucurbita maxima | reverse complement strand
TATTCTAAATCATCAAGCCTAATCATTCCTCACAAAACTTTCGAAAATCGTCGAAAGGGACTAGGTGTTTTTTGGCACGTACTCCAAACGTCCCCGATTTGTGTTTTCGAAGTAGGGTTCGATTTGAAGAACTCTTTTACTGTTTTATGCACTCCGTTTCTTCGAAACTATATTCTAAATCATCAAGCCTAATCATTCCTCACAAAACTTTCGAAAATCGTCGAAAGGGACTAGGTGTTTTTTTGGCACGTACTTCAAACGCCCCAGATTTGGGTTTCCGAAGTAGGGTTGGATTTGAAGAACTCTATTACTGTTTTATGCACTCCGTTTCTTCGAAACTATATTGTAAATCATCAAGCCTAATCATTCCTCACAAAACTTTCGAAAATCGTCGAAAGGGACTAGGTGTTTTTTTGGCACGTACTTCAAACGCCCCAGATTTGGGTTTCCGAAGTAGGGTTCGATTTGAAGAACTCTTTTACTGTTTTATGCACTCCGTTTCTTCGAAACTATATTCTAAATCATCAAGCCTAATCATTCCTCACAAAACTTTCGAAAATCGTCGACAGTGACTCGGTTTTTTTGCACGTACTTCAAACGTTCCCGATTTGTGTTTCCGAAGCAGGGTTCGATTTCAAGAACTCTTTTACTGTTTTATGCACACCGTTTCTTCGAAACTATATTCTAAATCATCAAGCCTAATCATTCCTCACAAAACTTT
>NW_019274849.1:0-997 GCF_002738345.1 Cucurbita maxima | reverse complement strand
TTACTGTTTTATGCACTCCGTTTCTTCGAAACTATATTCTAAATCATCAAGCCTAATCATTCCTCACAAAACTTTCGAAAATCGTCGAAAATGACTCGTTTTTTTCGCACGTACTTCAAACGTCCCAGAATTGGGTTTTCGAAGTAGGGTTCGATTTGAAGAACTCTTTTACTGTTTTATGCACTCCGTTTCTTCGAAACTATATTCTAAATCATCAAGCCTAATCATTCCTCACAAAACTTTCGAAAATCGTCGAAAATGACTCGGTTTTTTTCGCACGTACTTCAAACGTCCCAGATTTGGGTTTCCGAAGTAGGGTTGGATTTGAAGAACTCTTTTACTGTTTTATGCACTCCGTTTCTTCGAAACTATATTGTAAATCATCAAGCCTAATCATTCCTCATAAAACTTTCGAAAATCGTCGAAAGAGACTAGGTGTTTTTTGGCATGTACTTCAAACGTCCCCGATTTGTGTTTTCGAAGTAGGGTTCGATTTGAAGAACTCTTTTACTGTTTTATGCACTCCGTTTCTTCGAAACTATATTCTAAATCATCAAGCCTAATCATTCCTCACAAAACTTTCGAAAATCGTCGACAGTGACTCGGTTTTTTTCGCACGTACTTCAAACGTTCCCGATTTATGTTTCCGAAGCAGGGTTCGATTTCAAGAACTCTTTTACTGTTTTATGCACTCCGTTTCTTCGAAACTATATTCTAAATCATCAAGCCTAATCATTCCTCACAAAACTTTCGAAAATCGTCGAAAATGACTCGTTTTTTTCGCACGTACTTCAAACGTCCCAGATTTGGGTTTTCGAAGTAGGGTTCGATTTGAAGAACTCTTTTACTGTTTTATGCACTCCGTTTCTTCGAAACTATATTCTAAATCATCAAGCCTAATCATTCCTCACAAAACTTTCTTAAATCGTCGAAAATGACTCGGTTTTTTTCGCACGTACTTCAAACGCCCCAGATTTGGGTTTCCGAAGTAGGGTTC
>NW_019274848.1:0-2120 GCF_002738345.1 Cucurbita maxima | reverse complement strand
ACCGTGACTCGGTTTTTTTAACACGGACTGAAAACTTCCCTGTTTGGGTTTCCGAAGAAGGGTTCGATTTGAAGAACTCTTTTACTTTTTTATGCACTCCGTTTCTTAGAAATAATATTCTAAATCAACAAGCCTTATCATTCCTCACAAAACTTTCGAAAAACGTCGACCGTGACTCAGTTTTTTAGCACGGACTGAAAACTTCCCTGTTTGGGTTTCCGAAGAAGGGTTCGATTTGGAGAACTCTTTTACTGTTTTATGCACTCCGTTTCTCAGAAATAATATTCTAAATCATCAAGCCTTATCATTCCTCACAAAACTTTCGAAAAACGTCGAACGTGACTCGGTTTTTTTAGCACGGACTGAAAACTTCCCTGTTTGGGTTTCCCAAGAACGGTTCGATTTGAAGAACTCTTTTACTGTTTTATGCGCTCCGTTTCTTAGAAATAATATTCTAAATAATCAAGCCTTATAATTCCTCACAAAACTTTCACAAAACGTCGACCGAGACTCGGTTTTTTTAGCACGGACTGAAAACTCCCCTGTTTGAATTTCCGAAGAAGGGATCGATTTGAAGAACTCTTTTACTCTTTTATGCACTCCATTTCTTAGAAATAATATTCTAAATCATCAAGCCTTATCATTCCTCACAAAACTTTCTCAAAACGTCGACCGTGACTCGGTTTTTTTAGCACGTACAAAAAACTTCCCTGTTTGGGATTCCGAAGAAGGGTTCGATTTGAAGAACTCTTTTACTGTTTTATGCACTCCGTTTCTTAGAAATAATATTCTAAATCATCAAGCCTTATCATTCCTCACAAAGCTTTCGCAAAACGTTGACCGTGACTCGGTTTTTTTAGCACGGATTGAAAACTTCCTTGTTAGGGTTTCCGAAGAAGGGTTCGATTTGAAGAACTCTTCTACTGTTTTATGCACTCCGTTTCATAGAAATAATATTCTAAATCATCAACCCTTATCATTCCTCACAAAAATATTGCAAAACATCGACCGTGACTCGGTTTTTTTAGCACGTACTAAAACCTTCCCTATTTGGGTTTCCGAAGAAGGGTTCGATTTGAAGAACTCTTTTACTGTTTTATGCACTCCGTTTCTCAGAAAAAATATTCTAAATCATCAAGACTTATCATTCCTCACAAAACTTTCGAAAAACGACGACCGTGACTTGGTTTTTTTAGCACGGATTGAAAACTTCCCTGTTTGGGTTTCCGAAGAAGGGTTCGATTTGAAGAACTCTTTTACTGTTTTATGCACTCAGTTTCTTAGAAATAATATTCTAAATCATCAAGCCTTATCATTTCTCACAAAATTTCCCAAAACGATGACTGTGACTCGGTTTTTTTAGCACGGACTGAAAACTTACCTATTTGGGATTCCGAAGAAGGGTTCGATTTGAAGAACTCTTTTACTGTTTTATGCACTCCGTTTCTTAGAAATAATATTCTAAATCATCAAGCCTTATCATTCCTCACAAAAATTTCGCAAAACGTCGACCGTGACTCGATTTTTTTAGCACGTACTAAAACCTTCCCTATTTGGGTTTCTGAAGAAGGGTTCGATTTGAAGAACTCTGTTACTGTTTTATGCACTCCGTTTCTTAGAAATAATATTCTAAATCATCAAGCCTTATCATTCCTCACAAAACTTTCGAAAAACGTCGACCGTGACTCGGTTTTTTAGCACGTACTAAAACCTTCCCTATTTGGGTTTCCGAAAAAAGGTTCGATTTGAAGAACTCTTTTACTGTTATATGCACTTTGTTTCTTAGAAATAATGTTCTAAATAATCAAGCCTTATAATTCCTCACAAAACATTCGCAAAACGTCGACCGTGACTCGGTTTTATTAGCACGGACTGAAAACTTCCCTGTTTGCAAAACATTCGCAAAACGTCGACCGTGACTCGGTTTTATTAGCACGGACTGAAAACTTCCCTGTTTGGGTTTCCGAAGAACGGTTCGATTTCAAGAACTCTTTTACTGTTTTATGCACTCCGTTTCTGAGAAATAATATTCTAAATCATCAAGACTTATCATTCCTCACAAAACTTTCGAAAAACGACGACCGTGACTTGGTTTTTTTAGCACGGATTGAAACCGTCCC
>NW_019274847.1:0-2122 GCF_002738345.1 Cucurbita maxima | reverse complement strand
TGCATCAAAACAGTAAAAGAGTGCTTCAAATCGAAACCTACTTCGGAAACCCAAATCTGGGACGTTTGAAGTACGTGGTAAAAAAACCGCGTCACGGTCGACGTTTTTCAAAACATTTGTGGGGAATAATTAAGATCGATGATGAAGAATACAATTTCGAACAAACGGAGTGCATCAAAACAATAAAAGAGTCCTTCAAATCAAACCCTAATTGGAAAACCCAAATCTGGGACGTTTGAAGTACGTGCTAAAAAAACCGAGTCACGGTCAACGTTTTTAAAAACATTTGTGGGGAATGATTAGGCTTGATGATTTAGAATAGAATTTTGAAGAAACAGAGTGCATCAAAACAGTAAAAGAGATCTTCAAATCGAACCCTATTTCGAAAACCCTAATCAGAGACGTTTGAAGTACGTGCTAAACAAACCGAGTCACGGTCGACATTTTTCAAAACATTTGTGGGGAATGAATAGGCTTGATGATGTAGAATACAATTTCCAACAAACGGAGTGCATCAAAATAGTAAAAGAGTGCTTCAAATCGAACCCTACTTCGGAAACCCAAATCTGGGACGTTTGAAGTACGTGCTAAAAAACTNTCACGGTCGACATTTTTCAAAACATTTGTGGGGAATGATTAGGCTTGATGATGTAGAATACAATTTCCAACAAACGGAGTGCATCAAAATAGTAAAAGAGTGCTTCAAATCGAACCCTACTTCGGAAGCCCAAATCTGGGACGTTTGAAGTACGTGCTAAAAAACTGAGTCACGGTCGACGTGTTTCAAAACATTTGTGGGGAATGATTAGGCTTGATGATGTAGAATAAAATTTTGAACAAAACGGAGTGCATCAAAACACTAAAAGAGTCCTTCAACTCGAACCCTAATTCGATAACCCTAATCAGGGACGTTTGAAGTACGTGTTAAAAAAACCGAGTCACGGTCGACATTTTTCAAAACTTTTGTGGGGAATGATTAGGCTTGATGAAGAAGAATAGAATTTCCAACAAACGGAGTGCATCAAAATAGTAAAAGAGTGCTTCAAATCGAANTGATAATTTAGAATAGAATTTGAAGAAACAGAGTGCATCAAAACAGTAAAAGAGTGCTTCAAATCGAACCCTATTTCGAAAACCCTAATCAGAGACGTTTGAAGTACGTGCTAAAAAAACCGAGTCATGGTCGACGTTTTTCAAAACTTTTGTGGGGAATAATTTGGCTTGATGGTGTAGAATAGAATTTCCAACAAACGGAGTTCATCAAAACAGTAAAAGGGTGCTTCAAATCGAACTCTATTTCGAAAAACCTAATTAGGGACGTTTGAAGTACGTGCTAAAAAACCGAGTCACGGTCGACGTTTTTCAAAAAATTTGTGGGGAATGATTTTGCTTGATGATGTAGAATACAACTTCCAACGAACGGAGTGCATCAAAACAGTAAAAGAGTGCTTCAAATCGAAACCTACTTCGGAAACCCAAATCTGGGACGTTTGAAGTACGTGGTAAAAAAACCGCGTCACGGTCGACGTTTTTCAAAACATTTGTGGGGAATGATTAGGATTGATGATGAAGAATACAATTTCGAACAAACGGAGTGCATCAAAACAATAAAAGAGTCCTTCAAATCAAACCCTAATTGGAAAACCCAAATCTGGGACGTTTGAAGTACGTGCTAAAAAAACCGAGTCACGGTCAACATTTTTAAAAAGATTTTTGGGGAATGCTTAGGCTTGATGATTTAGAATAGAATTTTGAAGAAACAGAGTGCATCAAAACAGTAAAAGAGTGCTTCAAATCGAACCCTATTTCGAAAACCCTAATCAGAGACGTTTGAAGTACGTGCTAAACAAACCGAGTCACGGTCGACGTTTTTCAAAACATTTGTGGGGAATGATTAGGCTTGATGATGTAGAATACAATTTCAAACAAACAGAGTGCATCAAAATAGTAAAAGAGTGCATCAAATCGAACCCTACTTTGGAAACACAAATCTAAGACGTTTGAAGTAGGTGCTAAAAAAACCGAGTCACGGTCGACGTTTTTAGAGTTTTGTGGGGAATGATTAGGCTTGATGATTTAGAATAGAATTTTGAAGAAACATAGTGCATCAAAACAGTAAAAG
>NW_019274846.1:0-2123 GCF_002738345.1 Cucurbita maxima | reverse complement strand
TTCCCTCTCGAACGATGCAGACGCATAGAGGGAGACATTTCCCTCAAATTAAAGGAAGCAGAGAGCAAAGAGAGAGGCATTTCCTCAAGCTAAAGGATGTAGAGAGCAGAGGGGGGTGTGCCTAGAGCAGATAGTAGAGAGGGAGGGAGAGAAATATCTTTCACTAATGGAGTAATTATTGGGTTTTGAAGTGTTATGTTTGGGCTTGGGTTTGGGCTTTGGTCAAAGACGAGAGAAGATTGTAGATTGGGCTTTAATTTTTTTTAATATTTTTGGGTTGGGTCGGGTTGACCCAATCATTTCTTTTGGTGCCCGAACCCAACCCAAATCAGATTGGGTTAAAAAAAATGGACCCAACCCAAAACCGAAATCCAACACAACCCAACCCAACCCTTATATTTCGGGTTGGGTTCTCGGGTTTTCGGGTTGGGTGTACACCCCTAGTGTACGATTCACATCGGGTTCATGTTCTATAGTTTGTTTGTGTATTCATCAATGTATTTATGGATGAAACTTTGATCAATGAATTAATAAGTATTTTATTTTATTCTTATTCCACGCACCATGAGAACACTCTAGGCTCTAGGTGAAGGGTCCTTGCTATTCATAAACATTGGTAAATTATATAATTATGGGATCCGTGGCGCAATGGTAGTGCATCTGACTCCAGATCAGAAGGTTGCGTGTTTGATTCATATCGGGTTCATGTTCTATAGTTTGTTTGTGCATTCATCAACATATTTATGTATGATACCTGGCTCTAGGTGAAGGATTCATTCTATTCATAGACTTTGGTAAACTATATAATTATGGGATCCGTGGCGCAATGGTAGCGCGTCTGACTCCAGATCAAAAGGTTGCGTGTTCGATTCACGTCGGGTTCATGTTTGTCTCTGCATTCAATAATGTAGTATTTATGGAAGAAACTTGTGATCAATGAATTAATAAATATTTTATTTTATTCTTATTCCACGCACCATGAGAACACTCTAGGCTCTAGGTGAAGGGTCCTTGCTATTCATAGACATTGGTAAATTATATAATTATGGGATCCGTGGCGCAATGGTAGTGCATCTGACTCCAGATCAGAAGGTTGCGTGTTTGATTCATATCGGGTTCATGTTCTATAGTTTGTTTGTGCATTCATCAACATATTTATGTATGATACCTGGCTCTAGGTGAAGGATTCATTCTATTCATAGACTTTGGTAAACTATATAATTATGGGATCCGTGGCGCAATGGTAGCGCGTCTGACTCCAGATCAAAAGGTTGCGTGTTCGATTCACGTCGGGTTCATGTTTGTCTCTGCATTCAATAATGTAGTATTTATGGAAGAAACTTGTGATCAATGAATTAATAAATATTTTATTTTATTCTTATTCCACGCACTATGAGAACACTCTAGGCTCTAGGTGAAGGGTCCTTGCTATTCATAGACATTGGTAAATTATATAATTATGGGATCCGTGGCGCAATGGTAGTGCATCTGACTCCAGATCAGAAGGTTGCGTGTTTGATTCATATCGGGTTCATGTTCTATAGTTTGTTTGTGCATTCATCAACACTGGCTCTAGGTGAAGGATTCATTCTATTCATAGACTTTGGTAAACTACATAATTATGGGATCCGTGGCGCAATGGTAGCGCGTCTGACTCCAGATCAGAAGGTTGCGTGTTCGATTCACGTCGGGTTCATGTTCTATAGTTTGTCTGGAAGAAACTTGTGATCAATGAATTAATAAATATTTTATTTTATTCTTATTCTACGCACCATGAGAACACTCTAGACTCCAGGTGAAGGGATCGCAATGGTAATGCGTCTAACTCTAGATCAGAAGGTTGCTTGTTCGAGATTCATGTTCTATAGTTTGTTTGTGCATGCATCAACATATATACGTATGAAACTTGACTCTAGGTGAAGGGTTCATTCTATTCATAGACTTTGGTAATAGCGAGTTTGACTCCACATTAGAAGGTTGCGTGTTCAATTCACTTTTTGTTTGTGCATTCATCAACTTATTTTTGGAAACCTTTAGACAAAACTATGCGTTAAAAATATAGTTTTGAATTGAGACCTATATTTCACGCCTCGAAATTCCAAATTGGATTAAATCTATGGCAT
>NW_019274845.1:0-2124 GCF_002738345.1 Cucurbita maxima | reverse complement strand
TTTTTTTTTTTTTTTGTAATTATGAGCTTAGTTTCAATAGGTTAGATTGGAGGCCTTTCTCGTAGTTAGGTCCGGACACCTTTTTGTTGGTCAAGTTTTGTATATGTCTTTGTACTTATCATTTCTCTCAATGAAAGCTTGGTAAGAAAAAAGTTAGGATAGAATGATGAATATTATTACGGTAGGAAAGACATATTAGTTATAAGTCAGAGGATTGGTTAGTAATACAGAGGGTGAGATGAGTATGAAGGTNTATTACGGTAGGAAGGACATATTAGTTATAAGTCAGAGGATTGGTTAGTAATACAGAGGGTGAGATGAGTATGAAGGTAGGAAATTGTTTAGTGAGTTTAGTCTTAAGTGGTATCTCAAGAGAAGGGAGGTTGTAACCGCCCAAGCCCACCGCTAGCAGATATTGTCCTCTTTGGGCTTTCCCTTCTGGGCTTCCCCCCTCGAGGTTTTTAAAACGCGTCTGCTAGGGGGAGGTTTCCACACTCTTATAAAGAATGTTTCGTTCCCTCGAGGTTTTTAAAACGCGTCTGCTAGGGGGAGGTTTCCACACTCTTATAAAGAATGTTTCGTTCTCCTCCCCAACCGATGTGGGTGTCTAGTGTCTAGCTCTGATACCATTTGTAACAGCCTCTCCTTAGTAGACGCGTTTTAATAACATTGAGGGGAAGCCCGAAAGAGAAACCATTTGTAACAGCCTCTCCTTAGTAGACGCGTTTTAATAACATTGAGGGGAAGCCCGAAAGAGAAGAATATCTGCTAGAGGTTCTAAGTAACTCAAGTACTTTGGGGTTATATCACACTGCTCTTAATACTATTATAACTGTCAAAAATTGTAAATAAATGGTTTGCTTTGCTTGTTTGGCAACATTGGATTGACTTATGCGTACAATTTTCAGGTTCCAATTCCTGCCACAAATGATATTTCTGAACAGCCTTTTCGGCTATCTTGCGTACAATTTTCAGGTTCCAATTCCTGCCACAAATGATATTTCTGAACAGCCTTTTCGGCTATCTTTCCCTTCTCATCATCATAAAGTGGTGCACTGGTTCGAACGCTGATCTGTACCACGTAATGATATACATGTTTCTCGGCCCCACTGAAGATCTGGCTGAAAATCAACTTTTTCCTGGGCAGAAAAATGTTCAGGTCTCCTCCTCCCACAAATATTAATGTTTCTATGAACTCTTGTGTTTATTTTCCTCATATTCTTCTTCTTTCCTTCCTATTTCCAGATTGTGCTGCTCTTACTGGCCCTTGTTGCTGTGCCATGGATGCTGCTTCCAAAGCCTTTTCTTTTGAAGAATGCTGCTCTTACTGGCCCTTGTTGCTGTGCCATGGATGCTGCTTCCAAAGCCTTTTCTTTTGAAGAAACAGCACGAACAGGTCTGCTTTGTGAGTGTTTGGATGGGTGGGGGTTCCCTTATTATATTCGACGAGGTTTTCTAACAATCATGTTTCCTTCAGAGGTTCCAAGGCCAGTCTTATGCGCCTCTTCCAAGACGAGGTTTTCTAACAATCATGTTTCCTTCAGAGGTTCCAAGGCCAGTCTTATGCGCCTCTTCCAAGTGGTGATGATTCCCTTGAGTTGGATTCGCATCACGATTCACATGGTCATGAGGAGTTCGAGTTCAGTGAGGTTTTTGTGCATCAACTTATACATACCATTGAATTTGTGCTTGGAGCAGTTTCAAACACAGCTTCCTATCTTCGTCTATGGGCTTTAAGGTATATAAATCAAGTGGTATTCCTTTTCAGTTTTTTGGTTGTGTATTTTATTGCTACTCTACCGGTTGTTAGTTGTTTTTTACTTTTTTACCTTTTTATTTTTTTATTATAAGAACCACTCTTTATTGATTATAGAATTCACTATTTGGAAAGGTTAATTCAAATGGTATCTTTTTGAGCTTTCCCACCGCTAGCCGATATTATTCTTTTTGAGCTTTCCCTTTTGGGCTTCCTCTCAAGGTTTTAAAACGCATCTACTCTCTGAGGTTTCCACATCCTTTTAAGAAATATTTCATTTCCCTCTCCAATCAAAATGGATCTCACATCTCATATACATGTGAATAAAATTTGATATTCAGAAAACTTCTGTTAGAACTTAGAACCCC
>NW_019274844.1:1923-2124 GCF_002738345.1 Cucurbita maxima | reverse complement strand
GCTAAAAAAACCGAGTCACGGTCGACGTTTTTCGAAAGTTTTGTGAGGAATGATTAGGCTTGATGATTTAGAATATAATTTCGAAGAAAAAGAGTGCATAAAACAGTAAAAAAATGCTTCAAATCGATCTCTAATTCGGAAACCCAAATCTGGGACGTTTGAAGTTTGTGCTAAAAAAACCGAGTCACGGTCGATGTTTTT
>NW_019274844.1:0-1609 GCF_002738345.1 Cucurbita maxima | reverse complement strand
AAGTTTTGTGAGGAATGATAAGGCTTGATGATTTAGAATATTATTTCTAAGAAACGGAGTGCATAAAACAGTAAAAAAATGCTTCAAATCGAACCCTAATTCAGAAACCCAAATCTGGGACGTTTGAAGTTTGTGCTAAAAAAACCGAGCCACGGTCGACGTTTTTCGAAAGTTTTGTGAGGAATGATTAGGCTTGATGATTAAGAATATAATTTCGAAGAAACAGAGTGCATAAAACAGTAAAAAAATGCTACAAATCGAACCCTAATTCGGAAACCCAAATCTGGGACGTTTGAAGTTTGTGCTAAAAAAACCGAGCCACGGTCGACGTTTTTCGAAAGTTTTGTGAGGAATGATTAGGCTTGATGATTTAGAATATAATTTCGAAGAAACAGAGTGCATAAAACAGTAAAAAAATGCTTCAAATCGAACCCTACTTCGGAAACTCAAATCTGGGACGTTTGAAGTTTGTGCTAAAAAAACCGAGTCACGGTCGATGTTTTTCGAAAGTTTTATGAGGAATGATTAGGCTTGATGATTTAGAATATAATTTCGAAGAAACAGAGTGCATAAAATAGTAAAAAAATGCTTCAAATCCGCCCTACTTCGGAAACCCAAATCTGGGACGTTTGAAGTTTGTGCTAAAAAAACCGAGTCACGGTCGATGTTTTTCGAAAGTTTTGTGAGGAATGATCAAGCTTGATGATTTAGAATATAATTTCGAAGAAACAGAGTGCATAAAACAGTAAAAAAATGCTTCAAATCGAACCCTACTTCGGAAACTCAAATCTGGGACGTTTGAAGTTTGTGCTAAAAAAACCGAGCCACGGTCGACGTTTTTCGAAAGTTTTGTGAGGAATGATTAGGCTTGATGATTTAGAATATAATTTCGAAGAAACAGAGTGCATAAAATAGCATAAGAGTTCTTCGAAACGAACCCTACTTAAGAATCCCAAATATGGGACGTTTGAAGTTTGTGCTAAAAAAACCGAGTCACGGTCGACGTTTTTCGAAAGTTTTGTGAGGAATGATTAGGCTTGATGATTTAGAATATAATTTCGAAGAAACAGAGTGCATAAAATAGTATAAGAGTTCTTCGAAACGAACCCTACTTAAGAATCACAAATATGGGACGTTTGAAGTTTGTGATAAAAAAACCGAGTCACGGTCGACGTTTTTCGAAAGTTTTGTGAGGAATGATTAGGCTTGATGATTTAGAATATAATTTCGAAGAAACAGAGTGCATAAAACAGTAAAAAAATGCTACAAATCGAACCCTAATTCGGAAATCCAAATCTGGGACGTTTGAAGTTTGTGCTAAAAAAACCGAGTCACGGTCGACGTTTTTCGAAAGTTTTGTGAGGAATGATTAGGCTTGATGATTTAGAATATAATTTCGAAGAAACAGAGTGCATAAAATAGTATAAGAGTGCTTCGAAACGAACCCTACTTAAGAATCCCAAATATGGGACGTTTGAAGTTTGTGCTAAAAAAACCGAGTCACGGTCGACGTTTTTCGAAATTTTGTGAAAAATGATTAGACTTGATGATTTAGAATATAATTTCGAAGAAACAGAGTGCATAAAATAGTATAAGAGTGCTTCGAAAC
>NW_019274843.1:0-2096 GCF_002738345.1 Cucurbita maxima | reverse complement strand
CATAAAGTTAAAAACACCAGATCCAATAACCCATCAACTCAAAATACTTTCCTTTAGAATATTTCTCCAATTTTACTAAAATTTAAATCCAATTTAAAACACTTTTTCTTTAACCCATACCATTAAATAAATAATAATCAATAAATAAATAAAATAATAAATGTTGAACGGGACGAGACTCTGCCCAAAAACCTCAATTCTCATTAAGAAGTCGAATCACAGTCCTACAAAAGTCGGGACTATCTTAAATGGACAAAAATAAATAAATTTATACGATGAAAATAGAAATTTTAAAATGGAATATTTTATGATAAAATTAAAATTGACTAATGAGGCAATACTGGTCCACAGTATGAAGAAAAAGAAACTACATTTAAAAAAATATATAAATAAATAAAGTAGAAACAAAAAGCAAAAACAAAACATTTTAAATAAAGTGTTCACAAACGTAAACACATACACTTTAGTCAATATATCTATATATATATATATATATATATATATATATATAATTCAAAATTTTTAAAAATAAAAATAATACCTTCCAAAGATATGTAAAGAGCGAAGGTGGGTCGATAACAAAAGCGGAATGAAGGCGGCGAGGATAAAAATCAGCCACGATCTTCAACATGGGCAGAAGTAAGTTGATAAAAGCCGAAGCCGACCTGTAAAAGCCTGCAAGTTTCCCCACGCTTCCACACATTATAATCCCAATTTAACCTCCAACTAAACTAAATGGACAACCGTCCGGACATTTCAATTCCCGATATTCTCCGCCGTGACACCGGTGGCTATTGACAACGACACCGCCATGTCACACCGGACACCTTCTCTGACAACCTCACACCAATTTACTTTACTTTTAATTTAAACGAGATTTTACTTACTTGCGTCGAAAAGAATGATCATTTGATCCATGTTCTTTGTCATGGTCCCGATTGCGACCTCTAGCGTGAATACTACCAGACGAGTGAACCTAATTACATTAATACGACAAAATAAAATTATTAATAAAATTTTCTTGTTTTTGGTGTTCTTGGTATTGGGATTTTTTTCTCACCGCTTCTGGGAATGGAATTTCTGATAATCCTGCTTTATTCGAAAAATCTGTCCATAATTAAAAAAAGGAAGATCACGAGTTTATAAGTAAGGAATATTATCTTCATTGATACAAGACGGCTAGTTTAAGTTTAAAATGAACAATATCATACTACGGTCGAAATCTGTAATTTCTAATAATAAGTTTCAAATTTTAATTAAATATTGTGTAGAAGCGATTTTCGATACATACCAAGACGGGGCGAGATTCTTCGTCGTGACCAGCCACGTAAGCAACACCATCGGCAAGCTCAGCGGAGAATTCATCGGCAATTAGATGATCTGAAAAAGATCACGTTAGAGTCTCACGTTGACTAATTAAATTCTCGTTTTTTGGTTTTTGGAATCGGGTAGGGTAAGTTCAACGATTACCATGAAGAACATGGCACAACTTTAAACAATTTATATTTAAAAAAAAAGAAAGAGAAAATACAGATGCCGATGCTATCCCTCCAAGAAAGGCAAGCCCTCAAGCTCTTCGCAGCTTTCTTCACGTTGTCTCCTTTGGCCTTGAGAAACCGCTGGACACAAGCAGGATTACAGAACTTGTCCTAGAGAAGGAAAAAAACAGACAAAAATTAACCTTAAAAAACACGAACAATGTTGTGTTATTTGTTGCTTTATTTTACGAACCTGTTTGAGTGAGAGTGGAGCTTGTTTACGAAGAAGCTGAAGAACAGCTTCAACTCTCTGATCATTCATCCCCATTTGGATCTCCAAGAAAGAACACTTGTTCTTCTTCTTCTTCTTCTTCTTGTTCCAAACTTCAGATTCAAGCAACTGTTTTTTAAAACCCGGATGGTTTAGAGAGAGAGAGAGAAAGTGGGGGCTGTGTTTGAAAAAATAAAGTGGAGGGTTTAATTTATAATGAAACATGGATGAATAACGCCGTTATAAAGCAAGGGTCTTTTCAAAAAGAGGGGAATAAAAACGGCAACCCTCATTTTTATTTTTTTCTTTTTTTTTTCTTTTTTTCTTTGGGTCAATGGGTTTTGTTT
>NW_019274842.1:0-2125 GCF_002738345.1 Cucurbita maxima | reverse complement strand
CATTCCTCACAAAACTTTCGAAAAACGACGATCGTGACTCGGTTTTTTTAGCACGTACTTCAAATTTCCCAGATTTGGGCTTCCGAAGTAAGGTTCGATTTGAAGAACTCTGTTGACCTTATGCACTCCGTTTCGTAGAAATAATATGATAAATCATCAAGCCTTATCATTCCTCACAAAACTTTCGAAAAACGACGATCATGACTCGATTTTTTTAGAACGTACTTCAAACTTCCACGATTTGGGTTTCCGAAGTAGGGTTCGATTTGAAGAACTCTGTTGACGTTTTTATGCACTCTGTTTCTTAGAAATAATATTCTAAATCATCAAGCCTTATCATTCCTCACAAAACTTCCGAAAAACGACGATCGTGACTCGGTTTTTTAGCACGTACTTCAAATTTCCCAGATTTGGGCTTCCGAAGTAGGGTTCGATTTGAAGAACTCTGTTGACGTTTTTATGCACTCCGTTTCGTAGAAATAATATGATAAATCATCAAGCCTTATCATTCCTCACAAAACTTTCGAAAAACGACGATCGTGACTCAGTTTTTTTAGCACGTACTTCAAATTTCCCAGATTTGAGTTTCCGAAGTAGGGTTCGATTTGAAGAACTCTGTTGACGTTTTTATGCACTCCGTTTCGTAGAAATAATATGATAAATCATCAAGCCTTATCATTCCTCACAAAACTTTCGAAAAACGACGATCGTGACTCGATTTTTTTAGCACGTACTACAAATTTCCCAGATTTGGGCTTCCGAAGTAGGGTTCGATTTGAAGAACTCTGTTGATGGTTTTATGCACTCCGTTTCCTAGAAATAATATGATAAATCATCAAGCCTTATCATTCCTCACAAAACCCTCAAAAAACGACGATCGTGACTAGGTTTTTTTAGCACGTACTTCAAATTTCCCAGATTTGAGTTTCCAAAGTAGGGTTCGATTTGAAGAACTCTGTTGACGGTTTTATGCACTCCGTTTCCTAGAAATAATATGATAAATCATCAAGCCTTATCATTCCTCACAAAACTTTCGAAAAACGACGATCGTGACTCGGTTTTTTTAGCACGTACTTCAAATTTCCCAGATTTGAAGTACGTGCTAAAAAAACCGAGTCACGATCGTCGTTTTTCGAAAGTTTTGTGAGGAATGATAAGGCGTGATGATTTATCATATTATTTCTAAGTAACAGAGTGCATAAAACCGTCAACAGAGTTCTTCAAATCGAACCCTACTTCGGAAACTCAAATCTGGGAAAGTTGAAGTACGTGCTAAAAAAACCGAGTCACGATCGTGACTCGGTTTTTTTAGCACGTACTTCAAATTTCCCAGATTTGGGTTTCGGAAGTAGGGTTCGATTTGAAGAACTCTGTTGACGGTTTTATGCACTCCGTTTCCTAAAAATAATATGATAAATCATCAAGCCTTATCATTCCTCACAAAACTTTCGAAAAACGACGATCGTGACTTGGTTTTTTTAGCACGTACTTTAAATTTCCCAGATTTGTGTTTCGGAAGTAGGGTTCGATTTGAAGAACTCTGTTGACGGTTTTATGCACTCTGTTACTTAGAAATAATATGATAAATCATCAAGCCTTATCATTCCTCACAAAACTTTCGAAAAACGACGATCGTGACTTGGTTTTTTTAGCACGTACTTCAAACTTCCACGATTTGAGTTTCCGAAGTAGGGTTCGATTTGAGAAACACTGTTGACGTTATAATGCACTCTGTTTCTTAGAAATAATATTCTAAATCATCAAGCCTTATCATTCCTCACAAAACTTTCGAAAAACGACGATCGTGACTCGGTTTTTTTAGCACGTACTTCAAATTTTTCAGATTTGGGTTTCCGAAGTAGGGTTCGATTTGAAGAATTCTGTTGACGGTTTTATGCACTCTGTTTCATAGAAATAAAATGATAAATCATCAAGCCTTATCATTCCTCACAAAACTTTTGAAAAACGACGATCGTGACTTTGTTTTTTTAGCACGTGCTTCAAATTTCCCAGATTTGTGTTTCGGAAGTAGGGTTCGATTTGAAGAACTCTGTTGACGGTTTTATGCACTCCGTTACTTAGAAATAATATGATAAATCATCAAGCCTTATCATTCCTCACAAAA
>NW_019274841.1:0-2126 GCF_002738345.1 Cucurbita maxima | reverse complement strand
TATGCACTATGATTCTTCAAAATTCGATTCTAAATCATTATGCCGAATCATTCCCCACAAAAGTTTTGAAAAACGTCGACCGTGACTCGGTTTTTTAGCACGTACTTCAAACGTCCCAGATTTGGGTGTCCGAAGTAGGGGTCGATTTGAAGCACTCTTTTACTGTTTTGATGCACTCCGTTGGTTCGAAATTGTATTCNNNAAATTGTATTCTACATCTACAAGCCTATTCATTCCCCACAAAACTTCCAACAAACGTCGACCGTGACTCGATTTTTTTAGCACGTACTTCAAACGTCCCAGATTTGGGTTTTCCGAAGTAGGGCTCATTTTGAAGCACACTTTTACTATTTTATGCACTCTGTTTCGTTGAAATTCTATTCTAAATCATAAAGCCTAATCATTCCCCACAAAACTTTTTAAAAATGTCGACCGTGACTCGGTTTTTTTACCACATACTTCAAACGTCCCAAATTTGGGTTTTCGAATTAGGTTTCGATTTGAAGGACTCTTTTACTTTTTTGATGCACTCCGCTTGTTGGAAATTCTTTTCTACATCATCAAGCCTAATCATTCCCTACAAAAGTTTTAAAAATGTCGACCGTGACTCGGGTTTTTTAGCACGTACTTCAAACGTCCCCGATTAGTGTTTCGAAATAGGGTTCGATTTGAAGCACTCTTTTACTGTTTTATGTAATACATTTCTTTTAAACTCTATTATAAATCATCAAGCCTAATCATTCCTCACAAAAGTTTTAAAAAACGTCGACCGTGACTCGGTTTTTTTAGCACGTACTTCAAACGTCCCAGATTTGGGTTTCCGAAGTAGGGTTCGATTTGAAGCAATCTTTTACTATTTTATGCACTATGATTCTTCAAAATTCGATTCTAAATCATTATGCCGAATCATTCCCCACAAAAGTTTTGAAAAACGTCGACCGTGACTCGGTTTTTTAGCACGTACTTCAAACGTCCCAGATTTGGGTTTCCGAAGTAGGGCTCATTTTGAAGCACACTTTTACTATTTTATGCACTATGATTCTTCAAAATTCGATTCTAAATCATTATGCCGAATCATTCCCCACAAAAGTTTTGAAAAACGTCGACCGTGACTCGGTTTTTTAGCACGTACTTCAAACGTCCCATATTTGGGTTTCCGAAGTAGGGTTCGATTTGAAGCACTCTTTTACTGTTTTGATGCACTCCGTTGGTTCGAAATTGTATTCTACATCTACAAGCCTATTCATTCCCCACAAAACTTCCAACAAACGTCGACCGTGACGCGGTTTTTTTAGCACGTACTTCAAACGTCCAAGATTTGGGTTTCCGAAGTAGGGCTCATTTTGAAGCACACTTTTACTATTTTATGCACTCCGTTTCGTTGAAATTCTATTCTAAATCATAAAGCCTAATCATTCCCCACAAAACTTTTTAAAAATGTCGACCGTGACTCGGTTTTTTTACCACATACTTCAAACGTCCCAAATTTGGGTTTTCGAATTAGGTTTCGATTTGAAGGACTCTTTTACTTTTTTGATGCACTCCGCTTGTTGGAAATTCTTTTCTACATCATCAAGCCTAATCATTCCCTACAAAAGTTTTAAAAATGTCGACCGTGACTCGGGTTTTTTAGCACGTACTTCAAACGTCCCCGATTAGTGTTTCGAAATAGTGTTCGATTTGAAGCACTCTTTTATTGTTTTATGTAATACATTTCTTTTAAATTCTATTATAAATCATCAAGCCTAATCATTCCTCACAAAAGTTTTAAAAAACGTCGACCGTGACTCGGTTTTTTTAGCACGTACTTCAAACGTCCCAGATTTGGGTTTCCGAAGTAGGGTTCGATTTGAAGCAATCTTTTACTATTTTATGCACTATGATTCTTAAAAATTCGATTCTAAATCATTATGCCGAATCATTCCCCACAAAAGTTTTGAAAAACGTCGACCGTGACTCGGTTTTTTAGCACGTACTTCAAACGTCCCAGATTTGGGTGTCCGAAGTAGGGTTCGATTTGAAGCACTCTTTTACTGTTTTGATGCACTCCGTTGGTTCGAAATTGTATTCTACATCTACAAGCCTATTCATTCCCCACAAAACTTCCAACAAACGTCGACCGTGAC
>NW_019274840.1:0-2126 GCF_002738345.1 Cucurbita maxima | reverse complement strand
TAGATTTGATCAATAAGATATATATTAAATCATAAATCATCATTTTCTTTTATGCTATTTTTAGAAATTATAGCAAATTATAGTTAGATGTTCATTAAATTATTACAATGGTTTAGTTTGAGTTAGAAACTAAATGTCAAATCATTTATACTAAAATCATATTAAATTATTACAATGGTTTAGTTTGAGTTAGAAACTAAATGTCAAATCATTTATACTAAAATCATGTGAGATGAGTAATATTAGATTAAATTTATATGAGTAGCTAAATGAAAAGATTAAGAATAGAATGGCAAAGAAAATTTGTGAACAGTCAACACTGAGATAAAGGAAAGATTTGGAAACACATATCCACTCGAAATTAGCAATAGATGAGAACAAAATTAAAAGACAATAGAGTAAATACAGATAAAAAAAAAGGACGATTTAGGAATTAAAAACCACAAACTAAATATGGAGAGAAAGATAAATACATATTGTAGCAAAGGGAAGAGTAACTTGAAATAACTCTATCTAATTTTACTAGATGACATTTTTATGATATGATATATTGTGATGTGAGGTGTTATGTTTAGATTGTTTTGTGTGACCATTGAGGTAATTGTTGAATGAATTGCACATTATGAAATGACACGTTAAAAGCATGGAGCGTTATGTTATGTTTTCCAAATTGTATGTATGCAACATGTTATGAATGACATGATATCACGATAAATGAAATGAAATGTAATCCCGTTAAGATTATGTATGATACGTAGAGTGAAAAAGTAGAAATGACATGTTAAGCATGGAAGATGATAGCGGGGTTATATTCATTAATGACAAAAGTAGAAATGTTGGGGACGTGTACATCCAATGGCAAGTCAACGATCGTTACGTTTTGCATAGCGCTACCGTGACGGTTAGTAGTTCTAATGGGTGTCCGGCCTAAGGAGCACCCAGAGTATGCTCGCCCGACAAGGAAAGTGGACCAGCGGTGTGCGAACCGACTGGTGAGCCCATAATCGCATGTATGGGTTTTGTGTAGAGTATATGGTATACGCCCAAATTACTCGTTTGGACATTGCCGTAGGAAAATAGATTGAAAGGATTAGGTCCCGTCATTGCATTCACATGTTCTTGCATTTAGTAGCGACTCTGAGCATGTGGAAATTTAGGGTCGTTACAATTGCACATTTGAGTTATCAATTATCCGAAATTTTTAACAAAAAAAGGTGCACGCATGTCGATGAAATATCCAAGTTGCCATCTAAGAATAAAATACAGATGTCAACACGAATATTAAGGTCTTAATTTTGTTAATACACGTTTTGCAGGATCCAAGATACAAGCTATAGATTGCAAAGGGCAAGAACCATGGAGCGAATGGCAAGTGGCTATCTACAATTATTGAAACAAACTAAATTTTAAATGTTCATTGCAAGTCAAGAGATGACGGTTTGAGCGAGTGCGTTTTGGACAAGCAAGCCCAATTCAACTGAAGCTTCAAAATGAACTTTTGGCGTATGACTTTGTTTTGGTGCAATTTTAATGGTTTGAATGGACATGCTTCATTTGAGAATTTTGGCCCGGGAACTAGTATTGGCTTTCTCCATGGTGTGTGACTTTAAAAACTGCATTTGGGCAGCGTTTCATGATGGATTTTACTTGAAAAGTATTCTTTTGGGGATGTTTTTCTATACACCATTGGGAAAAATGAAATAAAATCTCCCACCGACAAAAACCTGGTTTTTTCTTCTTTTAGGCTTGATTGCTCACCCATGTAGTAACTCAATAGAGTGTTGCTGGGTTTCTTTATAGACCTAAGATTTTGTATATTTGATGTCTATAGTAGAGTGAGGAATTTTTGGGATTTTAGAATTCTTTCAATGTTATAATTTAGTCAGAGTTTCGAGCTTCTAATTGCAACGACTCATACCCAAGATTCGAATCTTAATGTTGTACTCAATGGCCATAGCTTTCCCGTGACGATATGGTCAGGTTACTTACTCCTCGCTTTTAAGAGTAAAAACTATCAACACAAACCAACATGAGTTCTTCTAACACGTTTTGTCCTCAATCACGTGTTTGCTACAAAGATTCTCAAAAGACGAACCAACATAAAATTGCTCTAGTTGAATTCAGAG
>NW_019274839.1:0-2127 GCF_002738345.1 Cucurbita maxima | reverse complement strand
AAGTACGTGCTAAAAAAACCGAGTCACATTCGAGGTTTTTAAAAAGTTTTGTGAGGAATGATTAGGCTTGATGATTTAGAATAGGATTTCGAAGAAACGGTGTGCATAAAACAGTAAAAGAGTTCTTAAAATTGAACCCTACTTCGGAAACCCAAATCTACGACGTTTGAAGTACGTGCTAAAAAAACCGAGTCACGGTCGAAGTTGTCCAAAAGTTTTGTGTGGAATGATTAGGCTTGATGATTTAGAATAGGATTTCGAAGAAACAGTGTGCATAAAACAGTAAATGAGTTCATCAAATCGAAGATGATTTAGAATAGGATTTCGAAGAAACAGTGTGCATAAAACAGTAAATGAGTTCATCAAATCGAACCCTACTTCGGAAACCCAAATCTGGGACGTTTGAAGTACGTGCTAAAAAACCGAGTCACGATCTATGTTTTTCGAAATATTTGTGAGAAATGATTAGGCTAGATGATTTAGAAAAGGATTTCGAAGAAACGGTGTGCATCAAAACAGTAAAAGAGTTCATCAAATCGAACCCTTCTTCGGAAACCCAAAACAGGGAAGTTTTTAGTACGTACTTCAAACGTCCCAGATTTTGGTTCCCGAAGTAGGGTTCGATTTAAAGAACTCTTTTACTGTTTTATGCACACCGTGTCTTCGAAATCCTATTCTAAATCCTCAAGCCTAATCATTCCTCTCAAAACTTTTTAAAAACCTCGACCGTGACTCGGTTTTTTAAGCACGTACTTCAAACGTCGTAGATTTGGGTTTCCGAAGTACGTGCTAAAAAACCGAGTCACGATCGACATTTTTAAAAAGTTTTGTGGGGAATGATTCGGCTTGATGATTTAGAATATTATTTCTACGAAACGGAGTGCATAAAACAGTAAAAGAGTTCTTCAAATCGAACCCTACTTCGGGAACCAAAATCTGGGACGTTTGAAGTACGTGCTAAAGAAACCGAGTCACGGTCGACGTTTGTCGAAAGATTTGTGTGGAATGATTAGGCTTGATGATTTAGAATAAGATTTCGAAGAAACGGTGTGAATAAAACAGTAAAAGAGTTCTTCAAATCGAACCCTACTTCGGAAACTTAAATCTACGACGTTTGAAGTACGTGCTAAAAAAACCGAGTCACGGTCGAAGTTTTTCAAAAGTTTTGTGTGGAATCATTAGGCTTGATGATTTAGAATAGAACTTCGAAGAAACGGTGTGCATAAACAGTAAAAGAGTTCTTCAAATCGAACCCTTCTTCGGAAACCCAAATTTGGGACGTTTGAAGTACGTGCTAAAAAAACCGAGTCACGGTCGAAGTTGTCTTCGGAAACCCAAATTTGGGACGTTTGAAGTACGTGCTAAAAAAACCGAGTCACGGTCGAAGTTGTCCAAAAGTTTTGTGTGGAATGATTAGGCTTGATTACTTAGAATAGAACTTCTAAGAAACGGTGTGCATAAAACAGTAAAAGAGTTCTTCAAATCGAACCCTACTTCGGAAACCCAAGTCTGGGACGTTAGAAGTACGTGCTAAAAAAACCGAGTCACGGTCGACATTTTTCGAAAGATTTGAGAGGAATGATTAGGCTTGATGATTTAGAATAGGATTTCGAAGAAACGGTGTGCATAAAACAGTAAAAGAGTTCTTCAAATCGAACCCTACTTCGGAAACTTAAATCTACGACGTTTGAAGTACGTGCTAAAGAAACCGAGTCACGGTCGAGGTTTTCAAAAGTTTTGTGTGGAATCATTAGGCTTGATGATTTAGAATAGAATGTCGAAGAAACGGAGTGCATAAAAAAGTAACAGAGTTCTTCAAATCGAACCCTACTTCGGAAACTTAAATCTACGACGTTTGAAGTACGTGCTAAAAAAACCGAGTCACGGTCGACATTTTTCGAAAGATTTGAGAGGAATGATTAGGCTTGATGATTTAGAATAGGATTTCGAAGAAACTGTGTGCATAAAAAAGTAAAAGAGTTCTTCAAATCGAACCCTATTTCGAAAACCCAAATCTGGGACGTTTGAAGTACGTGCTAAAGAAACCGAGTCACGGTCGACGTTTGTCGAAAGATTTGTGTGGAATGATTAGGCTTGATGATTTAGAATAGGATTTCGAAGAAACGG
>NW_019274838.1:0-2127 GCF_002738345.1 Cucurbita maxima | reverse complement strand
GGGATCCAACTCATGTCACTCGAGTGCAAGCAGGAATTCTCGCCCTTGTATTACAACGACCTTTGGAACATAATAACTCGAGTGACAAGCGGAAATACTCACCACTGTACCACTACAACGACCTCTGAAAACATATTATATGTTAACACACAAGGTTTCATAAACAATTGTTCAGCCAACTTTCTTTTCAAACTACCGTTGTTGGGGTTCGATCCCAAACTACCGACATGATAGGTTCACCGCTGTCCAATTTCGAGTTCCGTTAAAATTACGGAAAGAAAACAACTAAAATCGCCGTTGCCGGGGATCGAACCCGGGTCACCTGCGTGACAGGCAGGAATACTCACCACTATACTACAACGACTCATAAAAAATAAATTATGTCTTAACGCTCCAAATTTTACCAATCGTCTTTAGAAAAAGCGACCCATTGTCAACGCTCTAGATTTTATCAATCCAAGATTTGGAAAAAGTAATCCAAATTCAAATCCGGTGAAAATTGTCAAAAGAAAATTAAACATATTATTGTCGGGGTTCAAACTCATGTCTATCGAGTGACAAGCGGGAATACTCACTACTGTATTACATCGACATCTGAAAAATATATTATTTGTAAACACACGGGAGAAAAAGGAATCCAATCCCGAATTTCAAATTCAAAAGAAAATTAAAAACAGTCTGCTGCGGCGGATCAAACTCGCAGGAATACTCACTACTCTACAACGACGACTTTGAACAATATAATATTTGTTAGCACATCAGATTTTATCAATCGTCGTTACAAAAAGTAATCCAATTTTGAATGCGACTAAAATTGTCAAAACAAGATTAAACTTGTTGTTGTTCGGGATCAAACTCATGTCACTCGAGTGCAAGCGGGAATGCTCGCCCTTGTATTACAACGACCTCTTGTAACATAATAACTCGAGTGACAAGCGGAAATACTCACCACTGTACCACTACAACGACCTCTGAAAACATATTATATGTTAACACACAAGATTTCATACAATTGTTTAGCCATCTTTCTTTTCAAACTACCGTGTTGTTGGGGTTCGATCCCAAACTACCGGCATGAACGGTTTACCGCTGTCCAATTTCGAGTTCCGTTAAAATTACGGAAAGAAAACAACTAAAATCGCCGTTGTCGGGGATCGAACCTGGGTCACCTGCGTGACAGGCAGGAATACTCACCACTATACTACAACAACTCATAAAAAATAAATTATTTCTTAACGCTCCAGATTTTACCAATCGTCTTTAAAAAAAGCGATCCATTGTCAACGCTCTAGACTTTATCAATCGAAGATTCGGAACAAGTAATCCAAATTCAAATTCGGTGACAATTGTCAAAAGAAAATTAAACTTATTATTGTCGGGGTTCAAACTCATGTCTATCGAGTGACAAGCGGGAATACTCACTACTGTATTACATCGACCTCTGAAAAATATATTATTTGTAAACACACGGGAGAAAAAGGAATCCAATCCCGAATTTCAAATTCAAAAGAAAATAAAAAACAGTCTGCTGCGGCGGATCAAACTCGCAGGAATACTCACCACTCTACAACGACGACTTTAAACAATATAATATTTGTTAACACATCAGATTTTATCAATCGCCGTTACAAAAAGTAATCCAATTTTGAATGCGACTAAAATTGTCAAAACAAGATTAAACTTGTTGTTGTTCGGGATCAAACTCATGTCACTCGAGTGCAAGCAGGAATGCTCGCCCTTGTATTACAACGACCTTTGGAACATAATAACTCGACGCGGAAATACTCACCACTGTACCACTACAACGACCTCTGAAAACATATTATATGTTAACACACAAGATTTCATAAACAATTGTTTAGCCAACTTTCTTTTCAAACTACCGTGTTGTTGGGGTTCGATCCCAAACTACTGGGCATGACAGGTTCACCGCTGTCCCATTTCGAGTTCCGTTAAAATTACGGAAAGAAAACAACTAAAATCGCCGTTGCCAGGAATCAAACCCGGGACGCCTGCGTGACAGGCTAGAATACTCACCGCTATACTACAACGACTCATAAAAAATAAATTATTTCTTAACGCTCCAAATTTTACCAATCGTCTTTAGAAAAAGCGATCCATTGTCAA
>NW_019274837.1:0-2127 GCF_002738345.1 Cucurbita maxima | reverse complement strand
TCAGATTTGGGTTTCCGAAGTAGGGTTTGAGTTGAAGCACACTATTATTGTTTTATGCACTCCGTTTCTTCGAAACTCTATTCTAAATCATCAAGCCTAATCATTCCCCACAAAACTTCCAAAAAACGTCGACCGTGACTCGGTTTTTTTTAGCACGTACTTCAAACGTCCTAGATTTGGGTTTCCGAAGTATGGTTCGATTTGAAGCACAGTTTTACTGTTTTATGCACTCCGTTTCTTGGAAATTCTATTCTAAAGCATCAAGCCTAATCATTCCCCCGAAAACTTCCAAAAAACATCGATCGTGACTCGGTTTTTTTAGCACGTACTTCAAACGTCCTAGATTTGGGTTTCCGAAGTAGGGTTCGATTTGAAGCACACTTTTACTGTTTCATGCACTACGTTTCTACGAAATTCTATTCTAAATCATCGAGCCTAATCATTCCCCCCAAAACTTCCAAAAAACGTCGACCGTGACTCGATTTTTTTAGCACGTACTTCAAACGTCCCAGATTTGAGTTTCCGAAGTAGGGTTCGATTTGAAGCACACTTTTACTGTTTCATGCACTACGTTTCTACGAAATTCTATTCTAAATCATCGAGCCTAATCATTCCCCCCAAAACTTCCAAAAAACGTCGACCGTGACTCGATTTTTTTAGCACGTACTTCAAACGTCCCAGATTTGAGTTTCCGAAGTAGGGTTCGATTTGAAGCACACTTTTACTGTTTCATGCACTACGTTTCTACGAAATTCTATTCTAAATCATCGAGCCTAATCATTCCCCCGAAAACTTCCAAAAAACGTCGATCGTGACTCGGTTTTTTTAGCACGTACTTCAAACGTCCCAGATTTGGGTTTCCGAAGTAGGGTTCGATTTGAAGCACACTTTTACTGTTTCATGCACTCCGTTTCTTCGAAATTCTATTCTAAATCATCGAGCCTAATCATTCCCCCGAAAACTTCCAAAAAACGTCGACCGTGACTCGGTTTTTTTAGCACGTACTTCAAACGTCCCAGATTTGGGTTTCCGAAGTAGGGTTCGATTTGAAGCACACTTTTACCGTTTCATGCACTCCGTTTCTTCGAAATTCTATTCTAAATCATCGAGCCTAATCATTCCCCCGAAAACTTCCAAAAAACGTCGACCGTGACTCGGTTTTTTTAGCACGTACTTCAAACGTCCCAGATTTGGGTTTCCGAAGTAGGGTTCGATTTGAAGCACACTTTTACTGTTTCATGCACTCCGTTTCTTCGAAATTCTATTCTAAATTATCGAGCCTAATCATTCCCCCGAAAACTTCCAAAAAACGTCGACCGTGACTCGGTTTTTTTAGCACGTACTTCAAACGTCTCAGATTTGGGTTTTCGAAGTAGGGTTCGATTTGAAGCACACTATTATTGTTTTATGCACTCCGTTTCTTCGAAACTCTATTCTAAATCATCAAGCCTAATCATTCCCCACAAAACTTCCAAAGAACGTCGACCGTGACTCGGTTTTTTTTAGCACGTACTTCAAACGTCCTAGATTTGGGTTTCCGAAGTATGGTTCGATTTGAAGCACAGTTTTACTGTTTTATGCACTCCGTTTCTTGGAAATTCTATTCTAAATCATCGAGCCTAATCATTCCCCCGAAAACTTCCAAAAAACATCGATCGTGACTCGGTTTTTTTAGCACGTACTTCAAACGTTTTAGATTTGGGTTTCCGAAGTAGGGTTCGATTTGAAGCACACTTTTACTGTTTCATGCACTCCGTTTCTTCGAAATTCTATTCTAAATCATCGAGCCTAATCATTCCCCCCAAAACTTCCAAAAAACGTCGACCGTGACTCGGTTTTTTTAGCACGTACTTCAAACGTCCCAGATTTGGGTTTCCGAAGTAGGGTTCGATTTGAAGCACACTTTTACTGTTTCATGCACTCCGTTTCTTCGAAATTCTATTCTAAATCATCGAGCCTAATCATTCCCCCAAAAACTTCCAAAAAACGTCGACCGTGAATCAGTTTTTTTAGCACGTACTTCAAACGTCTCAGATTTGGGTTTCCGAAGTAGGGTTCGATTTGAAGCACACTTTTACTGTTTTATGCACTCCGTTTCTTCGAAATTCTATTCTAAATCATCGAGCC
>NW_019274836.1:0-2128 GCF_002738345.1 Cucurbita maxima | reverse complement strand
TTCTTTTTATGAACAGAATCTCTCCTTTTTCTCTGAAAATGATGTGATTTTTTGTTGTTGGTCAATTGGGGTTTTGTTTGAATGAATGATATGTATCAAACTAAAGTATTTTTTTTTGCATATAAGTAAAGGAGAAGCAGCTGCTGGCACTCCCCCCTCTCTCTCTCTCTCTCTCTTAAACTTTGCTTCTTTTTATCTGTGCCATTCTTCTCTGTTTTCTTACCACTTTTTATGCTTTTCACAAAGTTGCTTCATTTCTTTCTCATCCCAACATATTGTTTTGAACACTTTTTTTCTTTTTTCTTTTCGAGTTGGAGTCTACGATGACATAATTGAATTCGTTTTGTTCACATCTCGAATGAATGAACAAACGAATTTAAGGGTATGTTCGAAGAAGTTTTGACCGTTTTTACGACCTTTATGAGATTTGTTACGAGGACTTAATCTTCTTTTAATGTAAGTGTATATTTCACTTACAATTTTAGGCTTCTAATGGAATTGGGAAGTATAAATATCTGTAACGCTGCTTTGGATTGTGCAAATGAAGGATTATAGAAAGTTTTGTGCTATATTGAAAAGTGGGTGTAAAAACTTTAGAGCCAGACACTGAGTAGTGTGTTAGCGAAAACGCTGGATCTCAAAGGGAGGACTGTTACAAATAGTATCACAGCTAGACATCAAGTGATATGCTAGCGAGGACGTTGGATCTCAAGGAGGTGGGCTTGAGTTGTTATAGTACTTGTGTCGCCTACTTGTTTTTACTCGACAAATATAGATGAGTACTTGTGTCGCTTACTTTCAACAAATATAGATGTGTAGGATCGAATCTTCCGCCTTCAATATCACTAGTTAAACCTCTTAAAGAATTAGAATGCTTAGTATATTGCGATGTGTGATTTGATCAAAATTTTGTAATAAATAGGAATTTGAAGTTGTACCTCGGGAATAAAAAAACGGATTTCTTTTGTGTAATTAACTATTTCTTTTTCTTTAAGAAAGAAATGAAATTATGTTAAAATAAGCAAATATTTCATGGTTAAAGGAGTGTATCCATCGCATATAGGCTTTAAGGACATCGTGGCATAACCGTCGAGGTGAAGTAGAGACCTAAAAGATCGAATGGAACGATACAAAGACAAGTAAATCCCTTATGAATTCCAAGGTACTCCTTATTAATTTTAATTAAGGGGATTCGTCGTTCCCAGGGAAATATACTACTAAATTGTTAAAGCTTCCATAAAAGCCAGACTAAGCAATAAAGTACCTCGGATTTTTCCCTCCGCCTCGGGTTGTCTCGCGATCCCTTCTACAGCTTGGCCCGCAGCAGTACCTTGACCAACCCCAGGTCCAATAGAAGCAAGCCCGACGGCCAATCCAGCAGCAATAACGGAAGCGGCAGAAATCAGTGGATTCATAATAAGTTCCTCACACCAAAAGAAAGAAATGGTTAATGATACAATCAACCAATGAATTATAACTTATTATTCCATCGCTAAGATTTATCCAACTAAAAACTCCGAATTGAAGTAATAATATTATTTGACGAACTATTTCAATCTCTCTTTTTTAGTTTCTATCCATACGACGTTTGTTCTGCCATTTCTTTATTTTTTCTAAAGCGGAATTCTTCATTCTTTTTCTTGATTTAATCTCTCTATTCATTGAATATTCAATTCAAAATGACATTACAGACGAAAGAAACAGAAGGACTTCCATTGCAAGCCCTATCTAAATTCACAGTAGTAGGGCGGATTAGATATATCTTTAGTTCCTATATAACTAGTTAATATCTAATATAACATATACATGTGTTTCTTCCCTAACGTAAACCAATTATTCTTCGAAACATCCACAAGGGTTAAAGAAGATGGATTCCCCTCCCGAAGATCAGTCGGCTATCCTGTTTTCGTCCCGGGTTGACAAATGCAAATCAAATCCTTTGGTACACAGCTAAGAATAGCGTAATCTTTTTTTTCCTATTACTCTTTAGCGGATGTAGAAGACAGACAAAAAAGGGAGCTTGGTTGAAGTGGAATAATCAATCCTCCGGTCTAGTGAGCGTATATGCCTCCTTCGCCTCCGGCTTCTAGCCTTCTTAGCTTCGCTACCCCTGCCCTGTGGTCCGTCA
>NW_019274835.1:0-2128 GCF_002738345.1 Cucurbita maxima | reverse complement strand
TCGTAACCCTAATTCGAAAACCCTAAACCGGGACGTTTGAAAAATGTGCTAAAAAATCGAGTAGCTGTCCATGATTTTCAAGACTTTCATGGGGAATGATTAGGCATGATGATTGAATATACAGGGTTGACGAAACGGAGTGTCTGAAGCAGTAAAAAAGTGCCTAAAATTGAAACCCTATTTCGTAAACCCCAANGTCGACGAAACGGAGTGTCTGAAGCAGTAAAAAAGTGCCTAAAATTGAAACCCTATTTCGTAAACCCCAAACAGGAACTTTTGAAACACGTCCTAAAAAAAAACTAGAAACTGAGAATGGTTTTGAAAACTTTTGTGGGGAATGATTAGGCACGATGATTTCGAATTGAATGTCGAAGAAACAGAGTGTATAAAGCAGCAATAAATTTCTTAAAATTGAAAGCCTATTTTACAAAATCCAGAACCGAGACGTATGAAACACGTGCTGAGAAAACCGAGTAAATGTCCATATTTTAAGAAACTTTTCTGGGGAATGATTAAGCATGATGATTTACAACAGAATGTCGAAATAACAGAGTGTATAAAGCAGTTAAAAAGTGCTTAAAATCGTAACCCTAATTCGAAAACCCCAAACCGGGACGTTTGAAAAATGTGCTAAAAAAAACCGAGTAGCTGTCCATGTTTTTCAAGACTTTCATGGGGAATGATTAGGCATGATGATTGAATATATAGGGTCGAAGAAACGGAGTGTATGAAGCAGTAAAAAAGTGCTTAAAATTGAAACCCTATTTCGTAAACCCCAAACAGGAACTTTTGAAACACGTGCTAAAAAAAAACTAGAAACTGTGAATGTTTTTGAAAACTTTTGTGGGGAATGATTAGGCACGATGATTTCGAATTGAATGTCGAAGAAACGGAGTGTATAAAGCAGCAATAAATTTCTTAAAATTGAAAGCCTATTTTACAAAATCCAGAATCGAGACGTATGAAACACGTGCTGAAAAAACCGAGTAAATGTCCATATTTTAAGAAACTTTTCCGGGGAAGGATTAAGCATGATGATTTACAACAGAATGTCGAAATAACAGAGTGTATAAGCAGTTAAAAAGTGCATAAAATCTTAACCTTAATTCGAAAACCCCAAACCGAGACGTTTGAAAAATGTGCTAAAAATAACCGAGTAGCTATCCATGATTTTCAAGACTTTCATGGGGAATGATTAGGCATGATGATTGAATATACAGGGTCGAAGAAACGGAGTGTATGAAGCAGTAAAAAAGTGCTTAAAATTGAAACCCTATTTCGTAAACCCCAAACAGGTACTTTTGAAACACGTGCTAAAAAAAACTAGAAACTAAGAATGTTTTTGAAAACTCTTGTGGGGAATGATTAGGCACGATGATTTTGAATTGAATGTCGAAGAAACGGTGTGTATAAAGCAGCAATAAATTTCTTAAAATCGAAAGCCTAATTCACAAAATCCAGAACCGAGACGTATGAAACACGTGCTGAGAAAACCGAGTAAATGTCCATATTTTAAGAAACTTTTCCGGGGAATGATTAAGCATGATGATTTACAACAGAATGTCGAAATAACAGAGTGTCTAAAGCAGTTAAAAAGTGCTTAAAATTGTAACCCTAATTCGAAAACCTCAAACCGGGACGTTTGAAAAATGTGCTAAAAAAAACCGAGTAGCTGTTCATGTTTTTCAAAACATTCATGGGGAATGATTAGGCATGATGATTGAATATAGAGGGTCGACGAAACGGAGTGTATGAAGCAGTAAAAAAGTGTTTAAAATTGAAACCCTATTTCGTAAACCCCAAACAGGAACTTTTGAAACACGTCCTAAAAAAAAACTAGAAACTGTGAATGGTTTTGAAAACTCTTGTGGGGAATGATTAGGCAGGATGATTTCGAATTGAATGTCGAAGAAACGGAGTGTATAAAGCAGCAATAAATTTCTTAAAATCGAAAGCCTAATTCACAAAATCCAGAACCGAGACGTATGAAACACGTGATGTGAAAACCGAGTAAATGTCCATATTTTAAGAAACTTTTTCGGGGAATGATTAAGCATGATGATTTACAACAGCATGTCGAAATAACAGAGTGTATAAAGCAGTTAAAAAGTGCTCAAAATCGTAACCC
>NW_019274834.1:1980-2128 GCF_002738345.1 Cucurbita maxima | reverse complement strand
GATTCGGCATAATGATTTAGAATAGAATTTTGAAGAATCATAGTGCATAAAATAGTAAAAGATTGCTTCAAATCGAACCTTACTTCGAAACACTAATCAGGGACGTTTGAAGTACGTGCTAAAAAACTCGAGTCACGGTCGACATTTT
>NW_019274834.1:0-1615 GCF_002738345.1 Cucurbita maxima | reverse complement strand
ACTTCGGAAACCCAAATCTGGGACGTTTGAAGTACGTGCTAAAAAACCGAGTCACGGTCGACGTTTGTTGGAACTTTTGTGAGGAATGATTCTGCATAATGATTTAGAATAGAATTTTGAAGAATCAAAGTGCATAAAATAGTAAAAGATTGCTTCAAATCGAACCCTACTTCGAAACACTAATTAGGGACGTTTGAAGTACGTGCTAAAAAACCCGAGTCACGGTCGACATTTTTAAAACTTTTGTAGGGAATGATTAGGCTTGATGATGTAGAAAAGAATTTCCAACAAGCGGAGTGCATCCAAACAGTAAAAGAGTCCTTCAAATCGAAACCTAATTCGAGAACCCAAATTTGGGACGTTTGAAGTATGTGGTAAAAAAACCGAGTCACGGTCGACATTTTTAAAAAGTTTTGTGGGGAATGATTAGGCTTTATGATTTAGAATAGAATTTCAACGATACGGAGTGCATAAAATAGTAAAAGTGTGCTTCAAAATGAGCCCTACTTCGGAAACCCAAATCTGGGACGTTTGAAGTACGTGCTAAAATAACCGAGTCACGGTCGACGTTTGTTGGAAGTTTTGTAGGGAATGAATAGGCTTGTAGATGTAGAATACAATTTCGAACCAAAAGAGTGCATCAAAACAGTAAAAGAGTGCTTCAAATCGAACCCTACTAGAATACAATTTCGAACCAAAAGAGTGCATCAAAACAGTAAAAGAGTGCTTCAAATCGAACCCTACTTCGAAAACCCAAATCTGGGACGTTGAAGTACGTGCTAAAAAACCGAGTCACGGTCGACGATTTTCAAAACTTTTGTGGGGAATGATTCGGCATAATGATTTAGAATAGAATTTTGAAGAATCATAGTGCATAAAATAGTAAAAGATTGCTTCAAATCGAACCCTACTTCGAAACACTAATCAGGGACGTTTGAAGTACGTGCTAAAAAACTCGAGTCACGGTCGACATTTTTAAAACTTTTGTAGGGAATGATTAGGCTTGATGATGTAGAAAAGAATTTCCAACAAGCGGAGTGCATCCAAACAGTAAAAGAGTCCTTCAAATCGAAACCTAATTCGAAAACCCAAATTTGGGACGTTTGAAGTATGTGGTAAAAATACCGAGTCACGGCCGACATTTTTAAAAAGTTTTGTGGGGAATGATTAGAATTTTTGATTTAGAATAGAATTTCAACGAAACGGAGTGCATAAAATAGTAAAAGTGTGCTTCAAAATGAGCCCTACTTCGGAAACCCAAATCTGGGACGTTTGAAGTACGTGCTAAAAAACCGAGTCACGGTCGACGTTTTTCAAAACTTTTGTGGGGAATGATTCTGCATAATGATTTAGAATAGAATTTTGAAGAATCATAGTGCATAAAATAGTAAAAGATTGCTTCAAATCGAACCCTACTTCGAAACACTAATCAGGGACGTTTGAAGTACGTGCTAAAAAACCCGAGTCACGGTCGACATTTTTAAAACTTTTGTACGGAATGATTAGGCTTGATGATGTAGAAAAGAATTTCCAACAAGCGGAGTGCATCCAAACAGTAAAAGAGTCCTTCAAATCGAAACCTAATTCGAAAACCCAAATTTGGGACGTTTGAAGT
>NW_019274833.1:0-2129 GCF_002738345.1 Cucurbita maxima | reverse complement strand
CCGCTTGTCACTCGAGAGACCTGAGTTTGTACCCCGACAATATTAAGCTTAATTTTCTTTTGAAAATTTGCACCGCATTTGAAATTGGATTACTTGTTGCGAATCTTTGATTGATAAAATCTAAAGCATTGACAATGGATCACTTTTTCTAAAGACAATTGGTAAAATATGGAGGGTTAACAAATAATTTATTTTTTATGAGTCGTTTTAGTGGTAAACTGGGGAGTATTTCCGCTTGTCATTCGAGTTGTTATGTTCCAGAGGTCGTTGTAATACAAGGGCGAGCAGTCCTGCTTGTAACTCTATGACCCAAGTATATTCCCGAACAATTACAAGTTTAATCTTGTTTTTCGAATTTTCGTATGATACCAAATTGAATTACTTTTTGTAACGACGATGGATAAAATCTTGTTTCTTAACAAATATTATATTTTTCGACAGTCGTCGTTGTAGAGTGGTGAGTACTCCCACGATTTTGATCCCACACAGCGACGATTTTTAAATTTCTTTTGAATTCGAAATTCGATTGTGGTGAACCGAATGATTTGGGTTTGTTTCCCAACAACGAAATTCGGGATTGGATTCCTTTTTCTCTTGTGTGTTAAGAAATAATATATTTTTTAGAGGTCGATGTAATACAGTAGTGAGTATTCCCGCTTGTCACTCGAGAGACCTGAGTTTGTACCCCGACAATAATAAGCTTAATTTTCTTTTGAAAATTTGCACCGCATTTGAAATTGGTTTACTTGTTCCGAATCTTTGATTGATAAAATGTAGAGCGTTGACAATGGATCACTTTTTCTAAAGACGATTGGTAAAATCTGGAGAGTTAACAAATAATTTATTTTTTATGAGTTGTTTTAGTGGTAAACTGGGGAGTATTTTCGCTTGTCTTTCGAGTTATTATGTTCCAGAGGTTGTTGTAATACAAGGGCGAGCATTCCAGCTTGTAACTAAGTGACCCAAGTATGATCCCGAACAATAACAAGTTTAATCTTGTTTTTAGAATTTTAGTCAGATTCCAAATTGAATTACATTTTGTAAGGGCGATGGATAAAATCTTGTTTGTTAACAAATATTATAATTTTCGTAAGCCATCGTTGTAGAGTGGTGAGTACTCCCACAAGTTTGATCCCCCACAGCGACGATCTTTAAATTTCTTTTGAATTCGAAATTCGGTATTGGAAAACCGGACTATTTGGGTTTGTTTCCCAACAACGAAATTCGAGATTGGATTCCTTTTTCTTTCGTGTGTTAACAAATAACACATTTTTCAGAGGTCGATGTAATATAATAGTGGGTATTCCCGCTTGTCACTCGAGAGACCTTAGTTTGTACCCCGACAATAATAAGCTTAATTTTCTTTTTAAAATTTGCACCGCATTTGAAATTGGATTACTTGTTCCGAATCTTTGATTGATAAAATCTAGAGCGTTTACAATGGATCACTTTTTCTAAAGACGATTGGTAAAATCTGGAGGGTTAACAAATAATTTATTTTTTATGAGTCGTTTTAGTGGTAAACTGGGGAGTATTTCCGCTTGTCATTCGAGTTATTATGTTCCAGAGGTCGTTGTAATACAAGGGCGAGCATTCCTGCTTGTCACTTAGTGATGCAAGTTTGATCCCGAACAATAACAAGTTTAATCTTGTTTTTACAATTTTAGTCGGATTCAAAATTGAATTACTTTTGGAAACCGCGATGGATAAAATCTGGTTTGTTAACAAATATTATATTTTTCGAAAGTCGTCGTTGTAGAGTGGTGAGTACTCCCACGAGTTTGATCCCCCGCAGCAACGATTTTTAAATTTCTTTTGAATTCGAAATTCGGTATTGGCAAACCGGACTATTTGGGTTTGTTTCCCAAGAACGAAATTCGGGATTGGATTCCTTTTTCTCTCGTGTGTTAACAAATAACACATTTTTCAGAGGTCGATGTAATATAATAGTGGGTATTCCCGCTTTTCACTCGAGAGACCTTAGTTTGTACCCCGACAATAATAAGCTTAATTTTCTTTTTAAAATTTGCACCGCATTTGAAATTGGATTACTTGTTGCGAATCTTTGATTGATAAAATCTAAAGCGTTGACAATGGATCACTTTTTCTAAAGACAATTGGTAAAATAT
>NW_019274832.1:802-2129 GCF_002738345.1 Cucurbita maxima | reverse complement strand
TTGGGTTTCAGAAGTAGAGTTCGATTTGAAGAACTCTTTTACTGTTTTATGCACTCCGTTTCTTAGAAATAATATTCTAAATCATCAAGCCTTATCATTCCTCACAAAACATTCGAAAAACGTCTATTGTGGCTCGGTTTTTTTAGCACGTACTTCAAACTTCCCAGATTTGGGTTTCCGAAGTAGGGTTCGATTTGAAGAACTCTTTTACTGTTTTATGCACTCTGTTTCTTAGAAATAATATTCTAAATCATCAAGCCTTATCATTCCTCACAAGACTTTAGAAAAACATCGATCGTGACTCGGGTTATTTAGCACGTACTTCAAACTTCCCAGATTTGGGTTTCCGAAGTAGGGTTCGATTTGAAGAACTCTTTTACTGTTTTATGCACTCCGTTTCTTAGAAATAATATTCTAAATCATCAAGCCTTATCATTCCTCACAAGACTTTAGAAAAACATCGATCGTGACTCGGGTTATTTAGCACGTACTTCAAACTTCCCAGATTTGGGTTTCCGAAGTAGGGTTCGATTTGAAGAACTCTTTTACTGTTTTATGCACTCTGGTTCTTAGATATAATATTCTAAATCCTCAAGCCTTATCATTCCTCACAAAACATTTGAAAAACGTCGATCGTGACTCGTTTTTTTTAGCACGTACTTCACATTTCCCACATTTGGGTTTTCGAAATAGGATTCGATTTCAAGAACTCTATTACGGTTTTATGCACTCCGTTTCGTAGAAATCATATTGTAAATCATCAAGCCTTATCATTCCCCACAAAACTTTCGAAAAAGGTCGATTGTGACTCAGTTTTTTTAGTACGTACTTCAAACTTCCCAGATTTGGGTTTCCGAAGTAGGGTTCGATTTGAAGAACTCTTTTACTGTTTTATGCACTCTGTTTCTTAGACATAGTTTTCTAAATCATCAAGCCTTATCATTCCTCACAAGACTTTAGAAAAACATCGATCGTGACTCGGGTTATTTAGCACGTACTTCAAACTTCCAGAATTTGGGTTTCCGAAGTAGGGTTCGATTTGAAGAACTCTTTTATTGTTTTATGCACTCCGTTTCTTAGAAATAATATTCTAAATCATCAAGCCTTATCATTCCCCACAAAACATTCGAAAAACGTCGATCGTGACTCGGTTTTTTTAGCACGTACTTCAAACTTCCCAGATTTGGGTTTCCGAAGTAGGGTTCGATTTGAAGAACTCTTTTACTGTTTTATGCACTCCGTTTCATTGAAATAATATTCTAAATCATCAAGCCTTATCATTCCTCACAAAACATTCGAAAAACGTCGATCGTGACTCGGTTTTTTT
>NW_019274832.1:0-439 GCF_002738345.1 Cucurbita maxima | reverse complement strand
CACAAAACATTCGAAAAACGTCGATCGTGACTCGGTTTTTTTAGCACGTACTTCAAACTTCCCAGATTTGGGTTTCCGAAGTACGGTTCGATTTAAGAACTCTTTTACTGTTTTATGCACTCCGTTTCTTAGAAATTATATTCTAAATCATCAAGCCTTAAAATTCCTCACAAAACATTCGAAAAACGTCGATCGTGACTCGGTTTTTTTAGCACGTACTTCAAACTTCCCAGATTTGGGTTTCCGAAGTAGGGTTCGATTTGAAGAACTCTTTTACTGTTTTATGCACTCCGTTTCTTAGAAATAATATTTTAAATCATCAAGCCTTATCATTCCTCACAAAACATTCGAAAAACGTCGATCGTGACCCGGTTTTTTTAGCACGTAGTTCAAACTTCCCAGATTTTGGTTTCCGAAGTAGGGTTCGATTTGAAGAACT
>NW_019274831.1:0-2063 GCF_002738345.1 Cucurbita maxima | reverse complement strand
ATAACTTACACGCCCCCAGTAAGGCGCCTTATCCATTATATGACCACTCGTATTCAAATTGAATTTTCAAGAATTTACTATAAGATTTTTCCCCCAAATGAAGCCCATTGATTTTGTTACAAATCTCTCGAATTGGACCTTTGTTCTTAGCATAGGGGTTTCTTTGGTTTCGGAGTCTTAAAACCTTGGTTCTTTGTTCTTAGCCTTCTTTGTGTCTTGACATTTTTTTGGTGTGTGATAAGCTTAATAAATACATGTTCTTAAGGCAACCTCCTAATTACTTAATAGTCAAAGTCTCAAGCTCATTCTTATTTAGGGGAGCAAGAGCTAGCCTTCTAATTATTTAAAGTAAAGTGCTAACTTTGAGCTCCTCTTGGATTAGGGTAATCATGTGGTTGCTTAAAAACCAAGGACTATCCTTTAGGTAAATTTAGATTAGGGTAATCCCCTGGTTGCTTAAAAACCAATGACTATTCTTAAGGTTTACCTAGATAACATCCTCACTACTTAACAATCAAGTGCAAATCTTTGAGCTCTTCTTGAGTAAGGTAGTACGCTGGTTACTTAATAACCAAAAGCTATCCTAAAACTTATCACGAGTATCATCCTAATTTCTTAAAAATCAAGGATGAATATAGAGCTCATCTTGACATAGGGTAGCCTCTCGATTGGTTAAAAATTAATGTCAAACCCTATGCATAACATAATCTTATAACACGCTGGGGTGATGGTATTTAATAACCTTTAAGGTATTTAAGAGATTCATTCGATTGCATAATTCTTAATTTTATTAGATAGGGGAATTCTAATCCTTTTCCTTATGTCATGAACCTTTCATAATAACATGCATAAATTTGTCATAAAATTACGTGTTCCTTCACTATTCTAGAAGGATCTTAAATCTTGGTTAGGGATCATATTCCTTGACTATCATTTCTCACCGACCTTGGCTTATACACCTAACTTTTTCTAAAATCTTCGAGATTTTGTAAAATCCTTCTTAAGGTCCTACATAAGTAATTTATAAGCTTTAAAAATCATTAGGGTCATAAAAACTTCTTAAGGTCGTCTTTATAAGGGTATTTTGGTCATTTATCTATATTCCTTGGTTTTGGTTCTTAGCCCTTCCAAACTTTGTAAAATCTTTAGTAAAAATAAACCTTAATGAAAACTTAAGTCATTTGAAGGCTTGAAAAAATATTTTAAAGATCTTTAGGGGTATTTTGGATAAGCTACCTATCCTTAACCAATAATCACCAAATTTCATGTATAACCCTAATATATCTTATTATGCCTACCATCAAAATTTCATGGGTAACAAAGTTCGTTTGATAGGTTATTTTAACGTTATTAGATTCTCGAGCAAAACGTTTGGTTTAGGTTCTAAACTCGTTGTTCTATATTGTTTTCTTCTATATTAATTTAAATTTAAATTACTTAAGGTTCATATTGCATTCATATTGCATTCATATTGATTGTTATATGTATTTCATTCGGGTCCTTGGTCCTTGAGCTTCGGGTATCTGAATTGCTCCAAATTTTTTTTGGTAGGTCCATATTTTAGTGTAGTTTCAAGAACCCTAAAGAATTTTATGAGAACCCATCTAGGTTGAGTTTAATTGGAAAAAAAAAACTAAGTCGTGTCATATTTTAAGACAGACATGGCTAGTCAATGTCATTATCTTCTTCCCTGGAAGAAATGTGTGGCCTGTTGTGAGGTTGCTCTCAAAATCACCTTCTACATACCATTGATTTCTTCATGAAACTTGAAAATCATGTTTCAAGGAAGAACTAGAGATCAAGAATTCACCTCGTCATGAGGTTTCTTCCTTATCTTTCTCTCAATTTTGAGAATTGATTTTGGAAGGATGAATTATTGCATATGTCCCCAATTTTTCGATTCTTTCTCTCGACATGAAACCCATTTTCATAGATTCTAAAGGTTATTGAGAAACTCGATCGAGAGCTCTTCAGCCCTTCACTTCTTTATGAAACCTTCTCCTCTCATCCTCTTGAAGCTTATGGTATCTTGTATTAAAGCTTAATAGACCTCAGTCGAAAAA
>NW_019274830.1:0-1992 GCF_002738345.1 Cucurbita maxima | reverse complement strand
TCTTTATGCAATGTTTTGATCTCATTTGCATTACTTGTGGCTGCTTTACTCACAAAAATATTAGATGATAGAAAGCAAATCAAGACACGTAAGTGGATTAAATCCATAAACAACTTCAAAAAGAGAACAATGAGTGGCATACATTCGTCCCAAGACTTAATATTCTTACAAATAATAGCCCTAAGCAATGCTCGTAATAGTCTATTAACAAGCTCATTAATCTAAAGATGACATGCAGTTGAAAACAATAATTTGTTACCCAATTTATGACTTAAAATTCTTATAAATAATAGCTCTAACCAATAACCAACTCAGATGACATGCAGTTGAAAACAATAATTTAGTACCCAATTTATCTACCATACTTTCCAAACATTGGCAACAATGACTACAAAATTTATAAACATCGTGCTTCATGGCAAAAGTCATATGGATAGCATTTTCTCCCATGTCTTGGTTTCGCTAACTAAAGTTTTCCAATAACTCCCAAACTTCATTACCTTATATAACCTCTTGGGATAAAATTAGAGTACTTTTCTATAAACCACCAATCCTAAAGGATTCATATAAGATTTTATAAAATAAGATCTACGGATGAATTTCATAGCATTTGAAGGTCATCTAGGTCATGAGCTGAAGGTAAATTTCCTTAGGGGCATTATGGTCATGTTACAACGTTTATTGGTTTACCTACTTATCCTTGTCCAATGACCACCAAAATTCATATCCAACCTTAATATACTATAATATGCTCAGTATTAAAATTTGATGGGCAGCGGAGCTCATATAGTGGGTTATTTTAACATTACTTAAATCTCGAGCTATTTGATCGGTTCAGGGTCTTAACTCAGGGTTCTTTGGGTTTTTTTTCATATATTCTTAATTCATACTTGGTTTGGATTTTAAAGAGCATGTGGTCATGTCTGACGTTTTAGGTTAACAACATGTTGAAAAGAAACCAGAAATTTTGATATTCGTAATTAACTACAAACCTTTGAATAAGGTTTTAGAATAACTAAGATATCCAATCCAAAAAAAAAAAAAAAATGATTTGATAAAAAGAATTTAGAGTCAAATGTTTTTATAAAATTCGATATGAAATTGGGATTTTGAAAAATTCTAATTTCCTAAAAGGACAAATATAAAATAGCATTTAATGTCACATTTAGAAAATATGAGAGGAAGGTCATGCAATTTAGGCTAAAAACACTCCATCCAAATTTCAGATGATTATGAATGATATTTTCAATCCTTTCAAAAAATTTCAATAGTTTATTATGATGATGTGTTGATATTTTCTAAAACCATTAAGATCAACACTTTAAACATCTACATACATTCATTAATGTAATGAAAAGAAATCAGCTAGTTGTGTCCATAGCCAAAATCAAATAATATCAAACTCAGATCCGTTTTCTTGGATTTTAAATTTATTTTAGCCTTATAAAACCCATCCAATGGTCCATTGAGTTTGTATCAAACTTTCGTGATGACGTATCCTAGAAAAGCCAACTTCAAAAAAAATTTAGGTTCTCTCAATTGCGTGTCTTAAATCCTTCAAGATATCAGGCACATTTACAAATGTCTTGATGAGTGTCTTGAAAATAATACAAAGTTTTGATTTGTAAAGGATATCTCTACAACCCAAAAAAATCAAATCATTAGTCAAATAAACTCTCTGCTTAAGTCTTATTGATCCAAGGGCAGATCTCATAGTGAAACGTGACGCATCAAATATTGGAGGTATCTAAAATTGTCAAAGAGGACAGAGAATCAATTATCATATTTCATTGAAAAGTCTCTAATAATACCATACAAATTACAAAACAGTAAAAAAAAAATAAATATCACTTGACATTGGAATGTATTTCCATTGTATTTTGTGCACAAAAATTTTAAAGGAAATTTAAAATAAATCCAGCTTATTTGTCATACTTTTAAGTTCAACTACAATAAATCAAGAAAAGAATTGAGTGGTAATAAAATATCACT
>NW_019274829.1:0-2131 GCF_002738345.1 Cucurbita maxima | reverse complement strand
AAGAAATTTATTGCTGCTTTATACACTCTGTTTCTTCGATTATAAATCATCATGCCTAATCATTCCCCAAAAAAGTTTGGAAAACATTCACAGTTACCCGTTTTTTATAGCACGTGCTTCAAAAGCCAACGTTCGGGGTTTACGAAACAGGGTTTCAATTTTAAGCACATTTTTACTGCTTTATATACTCCGTTTCTTCGACCCGCTATAATAAATCATCCTGCCTAATCATTCGCCATAAAAGTTTTGAGAAACATGGATAGTTACTCGGTTTTTTTAGCACGTTTTTCAAACGTCCCGGTTTGGGGTTTGCGACTTAGGGTTACGATTTCAAGCACTATTTTTCTGCTATATACCCTCTGTTTCTTCGACATTCTCTTGTAAAAGATCATGCTTGATCACTCCCCATAAAAGTTTCTTAAAATATGGTCTGTTACTCGGTTTTTTTAGCACGTGTCGGTTTGGATTTGTGAATTAGGCTTTCGATTGTAAGAAATTTATTGCTGCTTTATTCACTCCGTTTCTTCGATTATAAATCATCATGCCTAATCATTCCCCAAAAAAGTTTGGAAAACATTCACAGTTACCCGTTTTTTATAGCACGTGCTTCAAAAGCCCACGTTCGGGGTTTACGAAACAGNTTTGGCGTTTGTGAATTGGGCTTTCGATTGTAAGAAATTTATTGCTGCTTTATACACTCCGTTTCTTCGATTATAAATCATCATGCCTAATCATTCCCCAAAAAAGTTTGGAAAACATTCACAGTTAACCGTTTTTTATAGCACGTGCTTCAAAAGCCCACGTTCGGGGTTTACGAAACAGGGTTTCAATTTTAAGCACATTTTTACTGCTTTATATACTCCGTTTCTTCGACCCGCTATAATAAATCATCATGCCTAATCATTCGCCATAAAAGTTTTGAGAAACATGGATAGTTACTCGGTTTTTTTAGCACGTTTTTCAAACGTCCCGGTTTGGGGTTTGCGACTTATGGTTACGATTTCAAGCACTATTTTTCTGCTTTATACACTCTGTTTCTTCGACATTCTCTTGTAAAAGATCATGCTTGATCACTCCCCATAAAAGTTTCTTAAAATATGGTCTGTTACTCGGTTTTTTAGCACGTGTCGGTTTGGCGTTTGTGAATTAGGCTTTCGATTGTAAGAAATTTATTGCTGTTTTATACACTCCGTTTCTTCGATTATAAATCATCATGCCTAATCATTCCCCAAAAAAGTTTGGAAAANAACATTCACAGTTACCCGTTTTTTATAGCACGTGCTTCAAAAGCCCACGTTCGGGGTTTACGAAACAGGGTTTCAATTTTAAGCACATTTTTACTGCTTTATATACTCCGTTTCTTCGACCCGCTATAATAAATTATCATGCCTAATCATTCGCCATAAAAGTTTTGAGAAACATGGATAGTTACTCGGTTTTTTTAGCACGTTTTTCAAACGTCCCGGTTTGGGGTTTGCAACTTTGGGTTACGATTTCAAGCACTATTTTTCTGCTTTATACACTCTGTTTCTTCGACATTCTCTTGTAAAAGATCATGCTTGATCACTCCCCATAAAAGTTTCTTAAAATATGGTCTGTTACTCGATTTTTTAGCACGTGTCGGTTTGGCGTTTGTGAATTAGGCTTTCGATTGTAAGAAATTTATTGCTGCTTTATACACTCCGTTTCTTCGATTATAAATCATCATGCCTAATCATTCCCCAAAAAAGTTTGGAAAACATTCACAGTTACCCGTTTTTTATAGCACGTGCTTCAAAAGCCCACGTTCGGGGTTTACGAAACAGGGTTTCAATTTTAAGCACATTTTTACTGCTTTATATACTCCGTTTCTTCGACCCTCTATAATAAATCATCATGCCTAATCATTCGCCATAAAAGTTTTGAGAAACATGGATAGTTACTCGGTTTTTTAGCACGTTTTTCAAACGTCCCGGTTTGGGGTTTGCGACTTAGGGTTACGATTTCAAGCACTATTTTTCTGCTATATACCCTTTGTTTCTTCGACATTCTCTTGTAAAAGATCATGCTTGATCACTCCCCATAAAAGTTTCTTAAAATATGGTCTGTTACTCGGTTTTTTTAGCACGTGTCGGTTTGGCGTTTGTGAATT
>NW_019274828.1:0-2131 GCF_002738345.1 Cucurbita maxima | reverse complement strand
TGGGTTTCCGAAGTAGGGTTCGATTTGAAGAACTCTTTTACAGTTTTATGCTCTCCGTTTCTTAGAAATAATATTCTAAATCATCAAGCCTTACCATTCCTCACAAAACTTTCGAAAAACGTCGATCGTGACTCGGTTTTTTTGGCACGTACTAAAAACGTCCCAGATTTGGGTTTCCGAAGTAGGGTTCGATTTGAAGAACTCTTTTACAGTTTTATGCTCTCCGTTTCTTAGAAATAATATTCTAAATCATCAAGCCTTATCATTCCTCACCAAACTTTCGAAAAACGTCGACCGTGACTCGGTTTTTTTTGCCCGTACTTCAAACGTCCCAGATTTGAGTTTCCGAAGTAGGGTTCCATTTGAAGAACTCTTTTACAGTTTTGTGAGGAATGATTAGGCTTGATGATTTAGAATATTATTTCTAAATCATCAAGCCTTATCATTCCTCACCAAACTTTCGAAAAACGTCGACCGTGACTCGGTTTTTTTTGCCCGTACTTCAAACGTCCCAGATTTGAGTTTCCGAAGTAGGGTTCCATTTGAAGAACTCTTTTACAGTTTTGTGAGGAATGATTAGGCTTGATGATTTAGAATATTATTTCTAAATCATCAAGCCTTATCATTCCTCACCAAACTTTCGAAAAACGTCGACCGTGACTCGGTTTTTTTTGCCCGTACTTCAAACGTCCCAGATTTGAGTTTCCGAAGTAGGGTTCCATTTGAAGAACTCTTTTACAGTTTTGTGAGGAATGATTAGGCTTGATGATTTAGAATATTATTTCTAAATCATCAAGCCTTATCATTCCTCACCAAACTTTCGAAAAACGTCGACCGTGACTCGGTTTTTTTTGCCCGTACTTCAAACGTCCCAGATTTGAGTTTCCGAAGTAGGGTTCCATTTGAAGAACTCTTTTACAGTTTTGTGAGGAATGATTAGGCTTGATGATTTAGAATATTATTTCTAAATCATCAAGCCTTATCATTCCTCACCAAACTTTCGAAAAACGTCGACCGTGACTCGGTTTTTTTTGCCCGTACTTCAAACGTCCCAGATTTGAGTTTCCGAAGTAGGGTTCCATTTGAAGAACTCTTTTACAGTTTTGTGAGGAATGATTAGGCTTGATGATTTAGAATATTATTTCTAAATCATCAAGCCTTATCATTCCTCACCAAACTTTCGAAAAACGTCGACCGTGACTCGGTTTTTTTTGCCCGTACTTCAAACGTCCCAGATTTGAGTTTCCGAAGTAGGGTTCCATTTGAAGAACTCTTTTACAGTTTTGTGAGGAATGATTAGGCTTGATGATTTAGAATATTATTTCTAAATCATCAAGCCTTATCATTCCTCACCAAACTTTCGAAAAACGTCGACCGTGACTCGGTTTTTTTTGCCCGTACTTCAAACGTCCCAGATTTGAGTTTCCGAAGTAGGGTTCCATTTGAAGAACTCTTTTACAGTTTTGTGAGGAATGATTAGGCTTGATGATTTAGAATATTATTTCTAAATCATCAAGCCTTATCATTCCTCACCAAACTTTCGAAAAACGTCGATCGTGACTCGGTTTTTTTTGCCCGTACTTCAAACGTCCCAGATTTGGGTTTCCGAAGTAGGGTTCCATTTGAAGAACTCTTTTACAGTTTTGTGAGGAATGATTAGGCTTGATGATTTAGAATATTATTTCTAAATCATCAAGCCTTATCATTCCTCACCAAACTTTCGAAAAACGTCGATCGTGACTCGGTTTATTTGGCACGTACTAAAAACGTCCCAGATTTGGGTTTCAGAAGTTGGGTTCGATTTGAAGAACTCTTTTACAGTTTTATGCTCTCCGTTTCTTAGAAATAATATTCTAAATCATAGAGCCTTACCATTCCTCACAAAACTTTCGAAAAACGTCGATCGTGACTCGGTTTTTTTGGCACGTACTAAAAACGTCCCAGATTTGGGTTTCCGAAGTAGGGTTCGATTTGAAGATCTCTTTTACAGTTTTATGCTCTCCATTTCTTAGAAATAATATTCTAAATCATCAAGCCTAACCATTCCTGACAAAACTTTCGAAAAACGTCGATCGTGACTCGGTTTTTTTGGCACGTACTAAAAACGTCCCAGATTTGGGTTTCCGAAGTA
>NW_019274827.1:0-2133 GCF_002738345.1 Cucurbita maxima | reverse complement strand
AGAGTATATGGTACACGTCCAAATTATCCGTTAGGACAGTACCGTAGGAAAATAGATTGAAAGTATAGGTCCCGTTATTGCATGCGCATGTTCTTGCATTTAACCCCTTAATAGTGGGGTCACTCACAGAGTAAAGGCAAAGCATTCCTGTACGGCTGACGACGGCATCGCACCTCGAAACCATGGCCCATGCATAGGATAGCGGTATTTATTTTCTTAGACTTAGGCTAGAATAGGATGTTTTTAACTTAAACGCTTATTTATTTTGTTTAGTCTTTTGTGGTGTCGTTTTAAAGATGTTTTCGAAACTCGTAAGTCCATGGCTGTGTTTCAAGATAAACGTTATGTTTTATGGAATTTAAACGAAGTCTTCCACATTCAATTTGTATGGTACATATACAGTAGCGACCTTAAATTAAGTAGAAAATTTCGGATCGTTACACTTGAAACGTTCCGAATTAGGGTTTCCAAATTACGGTTTCAATTTTAAGCACTCTTTTTTTTTTTTTAGTGTTTTATACACTCCTTTTGTTCGACATTCTATTCTAAATCATCAAATTTGATCATTCTGCAGAAAAATTTCGAAAAACATCGACCCATACTCAGTTTTTTTTTGCATGTGCTTGAAACTGCATGTGCTTGAAACGTCTCGGATTGGGGTTTCCAAATTAGGGTTTGGATTTTAAGCACTTTTTTCCTGTTTTATACACTCCTTTTCTTCGACCTTCTATTGTATCATCAAGCTTGATTATTCCTAAGGAAAATTTCGAAAAACATCGATCGTTACTCAGTTTTTTTAGCACGTGTTTTCAACATTCAAGATTATGGTTTCAAAATTTGGGTTTCGATTATAGGCACTTTTTTAATGTTTTATACACTCCTTTTCTTTGACATTCTATTCTTGATCATTCCTCACGAGAATTTCGAAAAACATCGACCATTACTCAGTTCTTTTAGCAAGTGCTTTTAACGTCCCGAATTAAGGTTTCAAAATTAGTTTTTTTTACTGTTTTATACTCTTCTTTTCTTCGACATTCTATTAAAAATCATCGAGCTTTTTCATTCATTCTACCTTTTTTTTTTTTTTATCTCCAATACCGATTGAAGTATATAAAATGAACTTGATTTCATTACAACAAGCATAGAAGACAACTAGAGCAATAATTATGAACATCAGCTCCATCCCCAATAAATTACATGAATAAGCCAAAATTATCTAACACCGTAACAAAAATTGGCACATCGATACATAATTCTTTTACATGAATAAGCCAAAATTATCTAACACCATAACAAAAATTGACACATCCAAGGGTCTCTCGTTAAATCGTTTTGATCATTTTCAGAAAGGCAATGATCAATGGAGGGAGAATCAGAACCCAAAGTACTTCTCCCTTTTTAATTTTGATATATTTACAAATAACCCCTCCCCTCAGTCTTGTTTCAGAATCTTTGAACTCTTTCTAGAATTGCAGATGATGAACCGTGGTTTTTTAAGTTAATTCCAATGATTGTTTATTTTGAATCAAATTATAAATGGAGTATTCTTCCCTAACGTTTTATTTTTATAAATTTTATATTTTATATAATAGATATTTGAAATTTTAATGGTGTATTCCACACTGTGATGTTTTTAAAATTATTTATAAGATAAAAATTTTAATTACTTTTCGATTTATAATTTAATAATCCCCAACTTTTTAATTATTTATCATGTTAAATTAATATAATTTGAAAAAGCAATAATGTCATAGTCATAAATGGTTAAGTAAAAGAAGATCATATATACAAAAAAAAAAAAAAAAGTGAACTATTTTTATTGCAACGAACCTCCACAAATAGTATGATAGTAAACTCTTAAAAAAAAAAAAAGTGAACTATTTTTATTGCAACGAACCTCCACAAATAGTATGATAGTAAACTCTTCTCCTCCTTCAAAAGCAATGTAAGTTTTTTTTGTACCTAACCAATCCTCTCCTAAATTTCGAGGATTACCATTTGAAAAACATTTGTTCAGAAATAAATCAAACCTATCAAATTATTTCATTCAATTTTAAGTAATTTTAAATGATTTCAAATAAAATCCCTAATTTAACAATTATGTCATATACTTGGTAGCCTTTATTTATAGTC
>NW_019274826.1:0-2132 GCF_002738345.1 Cucurbita maxima | reverse complement strand
AGATTTGGGTTTCCGTAGTAGGGTTCGATTTGAAGAACTCTTTTACTTTTTTATGCAATCCGTTTCTTAGAAATAATATTCTAAATCATCAAGCCTTATCATTCATCACAAAACTTTCGAAAAACGTTGATCGTGACTCGGTTTTTTTAGCACGTAATTCAAACTTCCCAGATTTGGGTTTCCGTAGTAGGGTTCGATTTGAAGAACTCTTTTACTTTTTTATGCAATCCGTTTCTTAGAAATAATATTCTAAATCATCAAGCCTTGTCATTCCTCACAAAACTTTCGAAAAACGTCGATCGTGACTCGGTTTTTTTAGCACGTAATTCAAACTTCCCAGATTTGGGTTTCCGTAGTAGGGTTCGATTTGAAGAACTCTTTTACTATTTTATGCACTCCGTTTCTTAGAAATAATATTCTGAATCATCAAGCCTTGTCATTCCTCACAAAACTTTCGAAAAACGTCGATCGTGACTCGGTTTTTTTAGCACGTAATTCAAACTTCCCAGATTTGGGTTTCCGTAGTAGGGTTCGATTTGAAGAACTCTTTTACTTTTTTATGCAATCCGTTTCTTAGAAATAATATTCTAAATCATCAAGCTTTATCATTCATCACAAAACTTTCGAAAAACGTCGAACGTGACTCGGTTTTTTTAGCACGAACTTCAAACTATCCAGATTTGGGTTTCCGTAGTAGGGTTCGATTTGAAGAACTCTTTTACTTTTTTATGCAATCCGTTTCTTAGAAATAATATTCTAAATCATCAAGCTTTATCATTCATCACAAAACTTTCGAAAAACGTCGAACGTGACTCGGTTTTTTTAGCACGAACTTCAAACTATCCAGATTCGGGTTTCCGTAGTAGGGTTCGATTTGAAGAACTCTTTTAATTTTTTATGCAATCTGTTTCTTAGAAAGGGTTTCCGTAGTAGGGTTCGATTTGAAGAACTCTTTTAATTTTTTATGCAATCTGTTTCTTAGAAATAATATTCTAAATCATCAAGCCTTATCATTCCTCACAAAACTTTCGAAAAACGTGGAACGTGACTCGGTTTTTTTAGCACGAACTTCAAACTATCCAGATTTGGGTTTCCGTAGTAGGGTTCGATTTGAAGAACTCTTTTAATTTTTTATGCAATCTGTTTCTTAGAAATAATATTCTAAATCATCAAGCCTTATCATTCCTCACAAAACTTTCGAAAAACGTCGATCGTGACTCGGTTTTTTTAGCACGAACTTCAAACTATCCAGATTTGGGTTTCCGTAGTAGGGTTCGATTTGAAGAACTCTTTTACTGTTTTATGCACTCCGTTTCATAGAAATAATATTCTAAATCATCAACCCTTGTCATTCCTCACAAAACTTTCGAAAAACGTCGATCGTGACTTAGATTTTTAACACGTACTTCAATCTTCCAAGATTTGGGTTGCCGAAGAATGGTTCGATTTGAAGAACTCTTGTACTGTTTTATGCACTCCGTTTCTGAGAAATAATATTCTAAATCATCAAGCCTTATCATTCCTCACAAAACTTTCGAAAAACGTCGATCGTGACTCGGTTTTTTTAGCACGAACTTCAAACTATCCAGATTTGGGTTTCCGTAGTAGGGTTCGATTTGAAGAACTCTTTTACTTTTTTATGCAATCCGTTTCTTAGAAATAATATTCTAAATCATCAAGCCTTGTCATTCCTCACAAAACTTTCGAAAACGTCGATCGGGAGTCGGTTTTTTTAGCACGAACTTCAAACTATCCAGATATCGGTTTCCGTAGTAGGGTTCGATTTGAAAAACTCTTTTACTTTTTTATGCAATCCGTTTCTTAGAAATAATATTCTAAATCATCAAGCCTTATCATTCCTCATAAAACTTTCGAAAAACGTCGATCGTGACTCGGTTTTTTTAGCACGTAATTCAAACTTCCCAGATTTGGGTTTCCGTAGTAGGGTTCGATTTGAAGAACTCTTTTACTGTTTTATGCACTTCGTTTCTTAGAAATAATATTATAAATCATAAAGCCTTAACATTCCTCACAAAACTTTCGAAAAACGTCGATCGTGACTCAGATTTTTAACACGTACTTCAAACTTCCATGATTTGGGTTGCCGAAGAAGGGTTCGATTTGAAGAACTC
>NW_019274825.1:0-2133 GCF_002738345.1 Cucurbita maxima | reverse complement strand
GCTTATAGAACAAATTCCTATAATTATGAAACCCATATGAGAGACGGAGGAATAAGCGATTCTTTTTTTTAAATTGCGTTGACCCGAAGATGTTGAAGCTGCATAGATTATTTGAATTATGCCTACTTTGATCAACCAGGGTGAAAAAATAGAATGGGCATGGGGTAATAATTCCATATTGATCCGAACCAATCCATATGCTCCCATTTTTAATAAGATTCCGGCTAGAAGCATACAAGTACTGTAATGTGCCTCTCCGTGGGTATCTGGTAACCATGTATGTAAGGTTTCATAATACTATGTGCACTCCCTTCCCTCCATGGTATACCAACAGCGTGAGCTNAATACTATGTGCACTCCCTTCCCTCCATGGTATACCAACAGCGTGAGCGTATGCTAGTTGAAGCCCAAGTTAATGTTTGTGTATATAAGTTGTAAGTAGAGAAGTACTACACATCAAATTCTACCCGAAACGAATATGAGACCAAGGCCATGAAATGATATTTTATGATAACCATGATTTCACGTGTTTGCATTACCCTATACTAGTAGTGGGGTTACTTAATGAGTATTTCTTAAAATACTAAAGACATGTGCTACTCTTATTTTTTAGGTAAATGCAAGGCACCTCTGCACAAATGACGATGTCGAGATGACGACCATGGGATCCAACGTACACAACACTAGGGAGATAGAAGGGTAGGATCAAACTTACAAAGACGGTTAACACCATGAGAATGAAGGAGAAGAAATAGGATGTAGACAACGAGTTTTTATACGAAGGAATGAAGAAAGGAAAATGCGTGGAAATGAGTGGAGAAGACGAAGTCCACCTGCTCGGACCCAAACTCGAATACCCGCAACCTCATTCTAGTCAAGCAACCCCATACCCAGTTTGGTATAGTAACTAGATACCCAACACCACAACCTGATACCCACCAACAACCAGTCTAGTAGTCTAGTTCCTCTGTGCTTTGCCCAAAAACCCACATTCAAGCCCAAATGCACAGAACACAGTCCAACCCACGGATCCACTACACAGACCTGTGCACCCACATGAACATTCGAGACCTGCGTCTCAAACCACTTCGAAACTTGCTCATATGTCGTTGTCCCTCAGCGACAGGGTCACTGTTGCATACACCGGCTCCTTCGGTTCGGCATTTCGGAGTCCTAGGCTAAAAAATGGCGTATTAGGCTCGGTTTGAAATTTTGACAACGACCTTTACAATTTTTGCCCTCCCAAAGCTTATTTTTACTCTAATAGAAATATTTAAGTGCAGTATAAAGTCTTATTTCTGAAGTTTAAGTTAAATTAGATTAGAAATGTAAATTACTAACGAAATGAGATGGGCGTTTTAATAGGAAACAACTCCTGACAACACTTGGAGTAACTTCGAGAGACAAAATTCAAACGTACTTGAGTTTAAAGAAAATGTCGGCCAATACCAACCAAGTAAGTGGCCTGAATATCCTTGTGCTACCCCTATGATATTTTTAACAAAAGGTTCTTAAGATCATTAGTTCCATGTGTTTGCATTCCTAGCCTCAATAGTGGGGTCAAGTATTCCTTAAAATACTCAAACCTTGTGCTACTTCTATTTTAGGTAAGAGCTAGACACCCCTATACAACTGACCAGGACATCACAAATAGAGATAATGACACGTGCATAGAATAGTAGTATTTAATTTTCTTAGGCATAGGTTAGTATAGGGCATTTTTACTTTCATGTTTTAATGGTTCTAGTTACTATTTATTTATGTTGTTTTAAAGACTCTTTCAAATGAGTAAGTCCATGACACTATTTTAAGATGAAGTTTAAATGCTTAATTTCGTATAAGAGCATAGGATATGATGACGGTGGAAACTTTAGGCTAATAGAAATCTAGGGTCGTTACCGTTGGTATCAGAGCTCTAGGTTATAGATTCGGTAGACTTGCCTACGAGATAGGCTTGCAACGTTCCATGATTTCACCATCGATGTCCTGTCACCATCAGGTATGTTTGGTATAAGATAAGATAAAGAAATGTCTTTAATTGCATGTACTTTTTTTTTGTTTACTAATATTGAATGTAATTTAGTATCAAATATGTGGAGATCTAACTATATGATTTATGGAAGCATTATGTTC
>NW_019274824.1:1926-2134 GCF_002738345.1 Cucurbita maxima | reverse complement strand
AACGGAGTGCATCAAAACAATAAAAGAGTCCTTCAAATCAAACCCTAATTGGAAAACCCAAATCTGGGACGTTTGAAGTACGTGCTAAAAAAACCGAGTCACGGTCAACGTTTTTAAAAAGATTTGTTGGGAATGATTAGGCTTGATGATTTAGAATAGAATTTTGAAGAAACAGAGTGCATCAAAACAGTAAAAGAGTGCTTCAAAT
>NW_019274824.1:0-1577 GCF_002738345.1 Cucurbita maxima | reverse complement strand
TTTGTAGGGAATGATTAGGCTTGATGATTTAGAATAGAATTTCAAAGAAACGGAGTGCAACAAAACACTAAAAGAGTTCTTCAAATCAAACCCTAATTCGAAAAACCTAATCAGGGACGTTCGAGGTACGTCTAAAAAAACCGAGTCACGGTCGACGTTTTTCAAAAAATTTGTGGGGAATGATTTGGCTTGATGATTTAGAATACAACTTCCAACGAATGGAGTGCATCAAAACAGTAAAAGAGTGTTTCAAATCGAAACCTACTTCGGAAACCCAAATCTGGGACGTTTGAAGTACGTGGTAAAAAAATCGCGTCACGGTCGACGTTTTTCAAAACATTTGTGGGGAATGATTAGGATTGATGATGAAGAATACAATTTCGAACAAACGGAGTGCATCAAAACAATAAAAGAGTCCTTCAAATCAAACCCTAATTGGAAAACCCAAATCTGGGACGTTTGAAGTACGTGCTAAAAAAACCGAGTCACGGTCAACGTTTTTAAAAAGATTTGTGGGGAATGATTAGGCTTGATGATGTAGAATACAACTTCCAACGAACGGAGTGCATCAAAGTAGTAAAAGAGTGCTTCAAATCGAAACCTACTTCGGAAACCCAAATCTGGGACGTTTGAAGTACGTGGTAAAAAAACCGCGTCACGGTCGACGTTTTTCAAAACATTTGTGGGGAATGATTAGGATTGATGATGAAGAATACAATTTCGAACAAACGGAGTGCATCAAAACAATAAAAGAGTCCTTCAAATCAAACCCTAATTGGAAAACCCAAATCTGGGTCGTTTGAAGTACGTGCTAAAAAAACCGAGTCACGGTCAACGTTTTTAAAAAGATTTGTGGGGAATGATTAGGCTTGATGATTTAGAATAGAATTTTGAAGAAACAGAGTGCATCAAAACAGTAAAAGAGTGCTTCAAATCGAACCCTATTTCGAAAACCCTAATCAGAGACGTTTGAAGTACGTGCTAAACAAACCGAGTCACGGTCGACGTTTTTCAAAAAATTTGTGGGGAATTATTTGGCTTGATGATGTAGAATACAACTTCAAACGAACGGAGTGCATCAAAACAGTAAAAGACTGCTTCAAATCGAAACCTACTTCGGAAACCCAAATCTGGGACGTTTGAAGTACGTGGTAAAAAAACCGCGTCACGGTCGACGTTTTTCAAAACATTTGTGGGGAATGATTAGGATTGATGATGAAGAATACAATTTCAAACAAACGGAGTGCATCAAAACAATAAAAGAGTCCTTCAAATCAAACCCTAATTGGAAAACCCAAATCTGGGACGTTTGAAGTACGTGCTAAAAAAACCGAGTCACGGTCAACGTTTTTAAAAAGATTTTTGGGGAATGATTAGGCTTGATGATTTAGAATAGTATTTTGAAGAAACAGAGTGCATCAAAACAGTAAAAGAGTGCTTCAAATCGACACCTATTTCGAAAACCCTAATCAGAGACGTTTGAAGTACGTGCTAAACAAACCGAGTCACGGTCGACGTTTTTCAAAACATTTGTGGGGAATGATTAGGCTTGATGATGTAGAATACAATTTCAAACA
>NW_019274823.1:0-2134 GCF_002738345.1 Cucurbita maxima | reverse complement strand
GAAAGAGACGTTATATAAGCAAGCAAGAGAAAGATAACAACGGCTTAGCATATATAACCTCGGGTAGGGAGAAGTTGACAACTAGTCATATCCCCCTATAGTACATTTTGAGACATTTCATGTCTGGAAGGCCTAGACATGATATTTTTGAGGTGTCATACGCCCTAGAACTATAGAAGTAAAAAACACTAGAATGAAAAGACATGACAAGGGTTTGGCTTGCCATAGGCATGCGGCCATGGGCAACACGCCCTGGACGAGCATGACCGTGACACGGGGCGCGCGCGCGGGAGAACATGGGCGGGGCGGGGCTGGAGAACGCGCGCGCGGGGGCAAGCGGGCGGGACGCACGCGAGTGGGGCAGGGCGGGGCTGGCCAGAGCGCGGGAATGTTTCGACACTGCCCCACCGTGCGCGTTCCGCCACCGCACCACCGCCGTCAACCGCCCTCGACCTCCGACCACCACCTCGACGACCCGAGCATATGCCCATATGCGGCGCATAATGCTTGGGGCGTGGGGGTGGCGGAGGATATAGGGGGCGCCCCCGTGGCCAGCCCATGCAGACTAGTCTGCTTGGGGCGTGGGGGTGGCGGAGGATATAGGGGGCGCCCCCGTGGCCAGCCCATGCAGACTAGTCACCCCCCTATATAGTACATTTTGAGGCATTTTTGGTCTGCCAGGCCCGGACACGATTTTTCCGAGCCGTCATACGGTTGAATATCTCGAGTTTTACCATGTTTTTTTCCGGGAACTCGATTGATTCACGAATGGGACATTCTCATGGGTCTATAAATCAAGTTTCATGACTTTTCAATCGACCAATTTTTTTTAATGAATTTTTCAACATTAAATAATGCGAAATTAGAAAAAATAGCTACAGCCGTCAAAAAAATCTGAAATTTTGTGGGAATCATTCTTTCATCTTGCTTATCTCCCAGGAAAAAAAATACAGCAAACCGATCACTCCACACGTACTTTCGCAATTAATGGGTGATGGTTGTGAGCACAAGGTCATGGTGTAGTGTACTTGCTCTAGAAATTTTGTGGGAATCATTCTTCCATCTTGCTTAGCTCCCAAGAAAAAAATTACGGCAAACCGACCACTCCACACGTACTTTCGCAATTAATGGGTGATGGTTGTAAGCACAAGGTCATGATGGACGTCTTGGTGTAACGTACTTGCTCCGGTATGAAAACTCTTCATTTTAATGTTTGAGATAAGCATTCTTTCGCTCCCACATCATTGGGTGTGGTGTTTTTTTTGTTTTTTAATGGAGGTAAAATCCAACACTTTCGATATGCTGTTGGTAGGACACGTATCGCGCGCAGCGTAGGATGGGGCTCGGCGTGTGCGAGGGGAGTGCACGGGGGTAGCGCGCGCGGGTTAACCTCCAAGGGTTTTGGATGTCTTTGATTATTCATAGCGGTTAAGCTGTGAAAGGGTTTTGTGGCTTTGCAGTGGGCATGCAGACAAGGGGCGCGAGCGTGGACTTGTTAGTTGGGCAGGTGCTGGCGGGCATGATGTGCGCGCCAGGGCGATGGGGGCGCTGTTGCGGCGTGGGGCTCGGCGCGCGCACGAGGGCGCGAGCACTGGCGCCCCACGATTGCCGGCCGTAGGCCTTAGCGGGCACGCGAGCGCCCAACCCGTGCTCCCACACACCCACCCCTGCGTCCTTCTCACCAACACCCAAACCCACACCACCCCAACTCATGCATGCATCTTCGATGGCCTTGCATTGGAGGAGCACGTCCAGTCATCAAACACTTGGCAATTTGAATCACTACTTTTTCCCATAGCCTCCACGACACTTGGCAGAAATAAATTGGTTTGTTGCGTGGGGAGGGACGAATCGGAGCGACGAAGGGCTGAATCTCAGTGGATCGTGGCAGCAAGGCCACTCTGCCACTTACAATACCCTGTCGCATATTTAAGTCGTCTGCAAAGGATTCTACCCGTCGCTCGGTGGGAATTACGTTACAAGGCAGCCCCTGAGACTCATCCGTCACAGGGGCTTGGCCAACGACACGTGCCTTTGGGGGCCAAAAGGCCCCTACTGCTGGTCGGCAATCAAGCGACGGGCGCATGCGTCGCTTCTAGCCCGGATTCTGACTTAGAGGCGTTCAGTCATAATC
>NW_019274822.1:0-2129 GCF_002738345.1 Cucurbita maxima | reverse complement strand
TGATAAAGCTCGAATATAATTACTATATGCACATTTCTTGAAAGATATAGATGAATGTCTGAATACACAGAACACGAACACAACCAAAATGTCTTAAAATATTTTTGTTTATAATTATTGACCAAACGCCTTCTCGAACCTTTTGCATCTTGATTTATTATTATTATTATTATTATATATTTAGACTAATTTTAAAATTGTTATATTCAAAATTACTTTCATACAGGGTTTAATTATTTAAATTTAATTTCTATAGTATTAAATATAATATTAAATGAATTTGGAAGAATTAAAATATGCTTGTGATTTTGAAACATAAAAAAAATGTTTTTAGAAAGAATGGTGGGATCTCAAAAGCACGTGAGCGCGTAAATCACATTCGGAGTTAAGGCGCGTAAAGTTGGATTTGATTTCATTTATCACGAGCCGCGCCAAGGCTCGATGACCGGAATAATATCAGCCGTTGACGTATTTAATCCAACGGCCACAAATGATTTCTGTCATATTCCTTTATGTCTTCACCACGCGCTCATCGTCTCCCCTCTGGGTAGCCCTAATTGGTTCGGACTCTCAGCTCAGTTCTCCTCTGATCGCTTCGCACCATTGACAGAAAGACCTCAGGAATTTGAATTTCAAGCTCCCAACAATGGCTCTTCTCTAGCTCAGATCCATCTCGGAAGGGTTAGCAGTTTCTTCAGCCTCTAGCATTTTTGTTTTCGTTCGGTTTTGAAGTTTTTGGTTTTGAATTTGCCTTTTTAGGTTATTTAGTTGGATTTCTCCTCGATTTTCATGTCTAGAGAGTATAAAGTTCTGTTTGTTTCACGAATTGCTCGAGAAATTATGAAAAAATGGACGAAATGTAAAAAGTTCAACGTAGTTTTAAATTTGCTTCAGAAAACGTTGCCATTTGTGTCGTTGTGTTCAAGTTAGTTTACTTTTGACGCTCGTATTCGCGGCATGAAGAATTTAGGAAGCGATTCATGAAAGCTGCAATTCGTTTCTTAGCTTGGTGCGAGCTAGGTTTGGCGGTTTCTGCTATTTGAAGTAAAATTCGAAAGATGGAGTTGGATTTTTTTGACATTGTCGTTTACTTGACTAAGGAATGAAGGAAGGTGGAAAGCCTCTTTCTGTAGGTCTTTCATATCTGCATGTTGTTTTCAATTGGTTTGCTAGTCTATTCTCGTCATCATCCACGCATTTTCTGTCATGAATTTGATCAATCAAGCTTGTAGTTCTACAATTCTTTGATAATTCAGCCAATTCTTCGCATTAAATACATATTTCATTCAGAATGTTACAGTATTTGCTTGGGATGAATATGAAGTAGTTTCTACTTTGACTTGTGTGTGTGTGTTTTCATCATTTATGCACTGACTTACTACTTATTAAATAACACGATTGCAGGTTCGTAAATTCTGAACCATCCTAGTAGCAGGCAATTCAAGTATTATCGAGCATACTTAATCGTAGAATGGCAGAAACAATATCTAGTTTCTGGGGTCCTGTTACATCTCCTGAATGGTGTGAAAAGAACTATGTCTACTCTTCTTATATTGCAGAATTCTTCAACACGGTATCAAATATTCCATGCCTCATTTTAGCATTTGTTGGTCTCGTAAATGCTTTGAGACAAAGGTTCGAGAAGAGGTTTAGCGTTCTTCACATATCAAATATGATCCTTGCCATAGGAAGCATGTTGTATCATGCGACCTTGCAACGAGTGTAAGTTTTCTTCCTTTATATTAAAGAGTAAAGAATAAAGATGACATATGTGAGTCGAAGTGTTTAAGTTCGATGTACAGGTTAGAGTTTGTGAGTCAGAAAATATTTAAGCGACCTATATAAGATAGATCCCATGAGTGATTGAAATACTAAATGTCGTGGCATGAGATGTATGAGAAGAAATAGCTTGGATAGAGGAAAATATAGGTAAACCTTAGCTTTATCCTCGTCCACGATAATGTAATTTTCTTTTAGAACTTTTCGGCTTCGAGGGAAAGCGAGGAGGAAACTGCTAAATAGATGATAACTAGTTTTTTAAGGAAATTTTTTGTTTGTTTTCTCAATTGCATAACGACCAAAAAATGAACTATGCTGTTCGGTTTTCTTTGTGCTCATCTTAGAAGTTA
>NW_019274821.1:0-2134 GCF_002738345.1 Cucurbita maxima | reverse complement strand
ACTTCAAACGTCCCCGATTAGTGTTTCGAAATAGGGTTCGATTTGAAGCACTCTTTTACTGTTTTATGTAATACATTTCTTTTAAATTCTATTATAAATCATCAAGCCTAATCATTCCTCACAAAAAGTTTTAAAAAACGTCGACCGTGACTCGGTTTTTTTAGCACGTACTTCAAACGTCCCAGATTTGGGTTTCCGAAGTAGGGTTCGATTTGAAGCAATCTTTTACTATTTTGTGCACTATGATTCTTCAAAATTCGATTCTTAATCATTATGCCGAATCATTCCCCACAAAAGTTTTGAAAAACGTCGACCGTGACTCGGTTTTTTAGCACGTACTTCAAACGTACCAGATTTGGGTTTTCGAAGTAGGGTTCGATTTGAAGCACTCTTTTACTGTTTTGATGCACTCCGTTGGTTCGAAATTGTATTCTACATCTACAAGCCTATTCATTCCCCACAAAACTTCCAACAAACGTCGACCGTGACTCGGTTTTTTTAGCACGTACTTCAAACGTCCCAGATTTGGGTTTCCGAAGTAGGGCTCATTTTGAAGCACACTTTTACTATTTTATGCACTCCGTTTCGTTGAAATTCTATTCTAAATCATAAAGCCTAATCATTCCCCACAAAACTTTTTAAAAATGTCGACCGTGACTCGGTTTTTTTACCACATACTTCAAACGTCCCAAATTTGGGTTTTCGAATTAGGTTTCGATTTGAAGGACTCTTTTACTGTTTTGATGCACTCCGCTTGTTGGAAATTCTTTTCTACATCATCAAGCCTAATCATTCCCTACAAAAGTTTTAAAAATGTCGACCGTGACTCGGGTTTTTTAGCACGTACTTCAAACGTCCCTGATTAGTGTTTCGAAGTAGGGTTCGATTTGAAGCAATCTTTTACTATTTTATGCACTATGATTCTTCAAAATTCGATTCTAAATCATTATGCCGAATCATTCCCCACAAAAGTTTTGAAAAACGTCGACCGTGACTCGGTTTTTTAGCACGTACTTCAAACGTCCCAGATTTGGGTTTTCGAAGTAGGGTTCGATTTGAAGCACTCTTTTACTGTTTTGATGCACTCCGTTGGTTCGAAACTATATTCTACATCTACAAGCCTATTCATTCCCCACAAAACTCCAACAAACGTCGACCATGACTCGGTTTTTTTAGCACGTACTTCAAGCGTCCCAGATTTTGGTTTCCGAAGTAGGGTTCGATTTGAAGCAATGTTTTACTATTTTATGCACTATGATTCTTCAAAACTTGATTCTAAATCATTATGCCGAATCATTCCCCACAGAAATTTTGAAAAACGTCGACCGTGACTCGGTTTTTTAGCACGTACTTCAAACGTCCCAAATTTGGGTTTTCGAATTAGGTTTCGATTTGAAGGACTCTTTTACTGTTTTGATGCACTCCGCTTGTTGGAAATTCTTTTCTACATCATCAAGCCTAATCATTCCCTACAAAAGTTTTAAAAATGTGGACCGTGACTCGGGTTTTTTAGCACGTACTTCAAACGTCCCCGATTAGTGTTTCGAAATAGGGTTCGATTTGAAGCACTCTTTTACTGTTTTATGTAATACATTTCTTTTAAATTCTATTATAAATCATCAAGCCTAATCATTCCTCACAAAAGTTTTAAAAAACGTCGACCGTGACTCGGTTTTTTTAGCACGTACTTCAAACGTCCCAGATTTGGGTTTCCGAAGTAGGGTTGATTTGAAGCAATCTTTTACTATTTTATGCACTATGATTCTTCAAAATTCGATTCTAAATCATTATGCCGAATCATTCCCCACAAAAGTTTTTAAAAACGTCGACCGTGACTCGAGTTTTTAGCACGTACTTCAAACGTCCCAGATTTGGGTTTTCGAAGTAGGGTTCGATTTGAAGCACTCTTTTACTGTTTTGATGCACTCCGTTGGTTCGAAATTGTATTCTACATCTGCAAGCCTATTCATTCCCCACAAAACTTCCAACAAACGTCGACCGTGACTCGTTTTTTTAGCACGTACTTCAAACGTCCCAGATTTGGGTTTCCGAAGTAGGGCTCATTTTGAAGCACACTTTTACTATTTTATGCACTCCGTTTCGTTGAAATTCTATTCTAAATCATAAAGCCTAA
>NW_019274820.1:0-2135 GCF_002738345.1 Cucurbita maxima | reverse complement strand
ATGAAGAAAAAGATGTGAATTGAAGTTTATTTGATCTTCAAATAAGCATGCAAATGATCTAAAAAAAATGATAAATATCGTTTATAATCACAATCGTAAGAACAAATATGATCAGTTTTTTTTTTTTCAAGATCTCAACGTGATCTTTAGGAAGAAAATGAGAATAAAGTGAAAAGTTGATGAATAATNTCTTCAAATAAGCATGCAAATGATCTAAAAAAAATGATAAATATCGTTTATAATCACAATCGTAAGAACAAATATGATCAGATTTTTTTTTTCAAGATCTCAACGTGATCTTTAGGAAGAAAATGAGAACAAAGTGAAAAGTTGATGAATAATGGCGGACATGACAGCAAGAAAATAAATTGACAAATTTAAAGAAAAGATAAACAATAACAGAAATGAAAGATAAAATCAATTCTAGAGTCGGCCACAAAGATGTAAGCTTAGGCTCTGATACCAAATTGATAAGGCAACCCTAATCCTCAGCCCAACGACCCAAGCTTTTGTTGAAGCAAGAACCCTTGAATCAAAGTAATTAACACCTTCTTATACGAAATTTGGATCAACCAAGAGATAATACTAGAATTAGATTACCTCTTATGATCGAAGATCGAGAAGCAAAATTTGGAAACCTCNAGCCCAACGACCCAAGCTTTTGTTGAAGCAAGAACCCTTGAATCAAAGTAATTAACACCTCCTTATACGAAATTTGGATCAACCAAGAGATAATACTAGAATTAGATTACCTCTTATGATCGAAGATCCAGAAGCAAAATTTGGAAACCTCGTTCTAAATTGAGTCACTCCACAATCTAACTTTATCAAGGCTTGATTGAATGGCTCGGGTGCAATTCTACCACAAGAATTGCTTGAAACTTAGAAATGACAAATATGATGTTCGAATTTCTAAGGAAAACATCTCAATTTAAGATCTGAATTATATTCATCCACGGATCTGATTTATACATAATATATTGTGGGTATTTATAGTCTCCCGACAAAAGACGTTTGTGGCCAGGATTCAATCCCGATCATAATATATTGTGGGTATTTATAGTCTCCCGACAAAAGACGTTTGTGGCCAGGATTCAATCCCGATCCCTTTTAATCTCCAAAAGGAGAAGTCAATTTCGACCATTTGACCATTGCAAAATGAAAATGAAAAAAACAATAAAATCTTTTAACAAACGTTGATATGTTTGAGTGGTTAAAGAAATAAATTTGAAAGAAAAAAACAATAAAATCTTTTAACAAACGTTGATATGTTTGAGTGGTTAAAGAAATAAATTTGAAATCTATTAGACTTCACTCATTTAAGTTCAAATTGATATGTTTGAGTGGTTAAAGAAATAAATTTGAAATCTATTAGACTTCACTCATTTAAGTTCAAACCTTGTGGTTGACATTTTAAAGTATTCCAACTTCAACTGTTCAAATATTCAATTGTCCACTGTCAATCGTATCAGCTTCTAATTCTACAAATGATGGTTGAACTGATCCGATCCAATTTTGTAGATGAAGAATGAATGTTTGTTGAATCTTCTTTGCCTTGGATCGTGTAATAGGTCCAAGTGGAACATTTGGAACACCGTTATTCTTATCACTTTTCAGTACAATATTAGTACTATTGAGCTATGCACATGCTAGTTAGGGTAGTTTGAGCTTCTATTCTTATCACTTTCCACTACAATATTAGTACTATTGAGCTATGCACATGCTAGTTAGGGTAGTTTGAGCTTCTATTCCGCGGTCTCTTGAATATGGCCACTATGTTGTTAACCTGTTCCTTAAAAAGAGAGTGTGGGATAACATGAGATAGCCTAGAGGCTGGCTAAGAAGAATCACATCTCCCAACATGAGATAGCCTAGAGGATGGCTAAGAAGAATCACATCTCCCAATATAGGTGACTCTCTGGCCCAAAGGAAGAAACCAACGACCCTCTTTTCCAAGATGTTCATACTAGAAATCACCGTATTGTTTGATTAGAATTTTATGAGGACATGCCTCAACCTAGGTATTCGATCCCTCACTGCGTAAGCAAAGCAAGTTTCCATGGTCATAGAATAGAAAGATGGTACAAATAAGCAAGAAAAGGTAGCATCTAGGCCGTTACTTCAACTTCCTTTTA
>NW_019274819.1:0-2138 GCF_002738345.1 Cucurbita maxima | reverse complement strand
AAAACCGAGTCACGGTCGACGTTTTGCGAAAGTTTAGTGAGGAATGATAAGGCTTTATGATTTAGAATATTATTTCTGAGAAACGGAGTGCTTAAAACAGTAAAAGAGTTCTTCAAATCGGACCCTTTTACGGAAACCCTAACAGGGAAGGTTTTAGTACGTGCTAAAAAAACCGAGTCACGGTCGACATTTTGCGAAAGTTTTGTGAGGAAGGATAAGGCTTGATGATGTAGAATATTATTTCTAAGAAACGGAGTGCATAAAATAGTAAAAGAGTTCTTCAAATCGAACCCTTCTTCGGAATCTCAAATAGGGAAGTTTTAAGTCCGTGCTAAAAAAACCGAGTCACGGTCATCGTTTTTCGAAAGTTTTGTGAGGAATGATAAGGCTTTATGATTTAGAATATTATTTCTGAGAAACGGAGTGCTTAAAACAGTAAAAGAGTTCTTCAAATCGGACCCTTCTACGGAAACCCTAACAGGTAAGGTTTTATTACGTGCTAAAAAAACCGAGTCACGGTCGACGTTTTGCGAAAGTTTTGTGAGGAATGATAAGGCTTGATGATTTAGAATATTATTTCTAAGAAACGGAGTGCATAAAACAGTAAAAGAGTTTTTCAAATCGAACCCTTCTTCAGAATCCCAAATAGGGATGTTTTCAGTCCGTGCTAAAAAAACCGAGTCACGGTCGACGTTTTGCGAAAGTTTTGTGAGGAATGATAAGGCTTTATGATTTAGAATATTATTTCTGAGAAACGGAGTGCTTAAAACAGTAAAAGAGTTCTTCAAATCGGACCCTTCTTCGGAAACCCAAACAGGGAAGGTTTTAGTACGTTCTAAAAAAACTGAGTCACGGTCGACGTTTTGCGAAAGTTTTGTGAGGAATAATAAGGCTTGATGATTTAGAATATTATTTCTAAGAAACGGAGTGCATAAAACAGTAAAAGAGTTCTTCAAATCGAACCCTTCTTCGGAAACCCAAACAGGGAAGTTTTTAGTACGTGCTAAAAAAACCGAGTCACGGTCGACGTTTTGCGAAAGTTTTGTGAGGAATGATAAGGCTTGATGATTTAGAATATTATTTCTGAGAAACGGAGTGCATAAAACAGTAAAAGAGTTCTTTAAATCGAACCCTTCTTTGGAAACCCAAACAGGGAAGGTTTGAGTACGTGCTAAAAAAACAGAGTCACGGTCGACGTTTTGCGAAAGTTTTGTGAGGAATGATAAGGCTTTATGATTTAGAATATTATTTCTGAGAAACGGAGTGCTTAAAACAGTAAAAGAGTTCTTCAAATCGGACCCTTCTACGGAAACCCTAACAGGTAAGGTTTTAGTACGTGCTAAAAAAACCGAGTCACGGTCGACGTTTTGCGAAAGTTTTGTGAGGAATGATAAGGCTTGATGATTTAGAATATTATTTCTAAGAAACGGAGTGTATAAAACAGTAAAAGAGTTTTTCAAATCGAACCCTTCTTTGGAAACCCAAACAGGGAAGTTTTGAGTACGTGCTAAAAAAACCGAGTCACGGTCGACGTTTTGCGAAAGTTTTGTGAGGAATGATAAGGCTTTATGATTTAGAATATTATTTCTGAGAAACGGAGTGCTTAAAACAGTAAAAGAGTTCTTCAAATCGAACCCTTCTTTGGAAACCCAAACAGGGAAGTTTTGAGTACGTGCTAAAAAAACCGAGTCACGGTCGACGTTTTGCGAAAGTTTTGTGAGGAATGATAAGGCTTGATGATTTAGAATATTATTTCTAAGAAACGGAGTGCATAAAATAGTAAAAGAGTTCTTCAAATCAAACCCTTCTTCGGAATCTCAAATAGGGAAGTTTTAAGTCCGTGCTAAAAAAACCGAGTCACGGTCATCGTTTTTCGAAAGTTTTGTGAGGAATGATAAGGCTTTATGATTTAGAATATTATTTCTGAGAAACGGAGTGCTTAAAACAGTAAAAGAGTTCTTCAAATCGGACCCTTCTTCGGAAACCCAAACAGGGAAGGTTTTAGTACGTGCTAAAAAAACTGAGTCACGGTCGACGTTTTGCGAAAGTTTTGTGAGGAATAATAAGGCTTGATGATTTAGAATATTATTTCTAAGAAACGGAGTGCATAAAATAGTAAAAGAGTTCTTCAAATCGAA
>NW_019274818.1:0-2138 GCF_002738345.1 Cucurbita maxima | reverse complement strand
GGTTCACAAACTAGGGCTTCGATTTTAAGCACTCTTTTACTGTTTTTCTACACTCCGTTTCTTCGACATTCTATTCTAAATCATCAAGACTAAAATTTCCCAACAAAAGTTTCGAGAAACGTCGACCATAACACGGTTTTTTTCGCACGTATTTCTGACTAACCAGGTTAGGGAATCGATTTAAAGCACTCTTTTACTGTTTTGTGCACTCCATTTCTTCCAAATTCTATTCTAAATCATTATGCCCGATCACTCCGAGCAGGACTTTCGAAGAACGCCGACTGCTACTCAGTTTTTTTATCACGTGGTTCAAACGTCCTAGATTAGGGTTCACAAATTAGGGAATCGATTTAAAGCACTCTTTTACTGTTTTGTGCACTCCATTTCTTCCAAATTCTGTTCTAAATAATATTTCCCGATCACTCCCAACAGGAATTTCGAAAAACGACGACCGCTACTCAGTTTTTTTTATCACGTGGTTCAAACGTCCTTGATTACGGTTCACAAACTAGGGCTTCGATTTTAAGCACTCTTTTACTGTTTTTCTACACTCCGTTTCTTCAACATTCTATTCCAAATCAACAAGACTAAACATTCCCAACAAAAGTTACGAGAAACGTCGACCGTCACACGGTTTTTTTCGCACGTATTTCTGACTAACCAGGTTAGGGAATCGATTTAAAGCACTCTTTTACTGTTTTGTGCACTCCATTTCTTCCAAATTCTATTCTAAATCATTATGCCCGATCACTCCGAGCAGGACTTTCGAAGATTGCCGACCGCTACTCAGTTTTTTGATCACGTGGTTCAAACGTCCTAGATTAGGGTTCACAAATTAGGGCTTCAATATTATGCACTCTTTTACTGTTTTTCTACACTCCGTTTCTTCAACATTCTATTCCAAATCAACAAGACTAAACATTCCCAACAAAAGTTACGAGAAACGTCGACCGTCACACGGTTTTTTTCGCACGTATTTCTGACTAACCAGCTTGGGACTCGATTTAAAGCACTCTTTTACTCTTTTGTGCACTCCATTTCTTCCAAATTCTATTCTAAATCATTATGCCCGATCACTCCGAGCAGGACTGTCGAAGAACGCCGACCGCTACTCAGTTTTTTTATCACGTGGTTCAAACGTCCTAGATTAGGGTTCACAAATTAGGGCTTCAATATTATGCACTCTTTTACTGTTTTTCTACACTCCGTTTCTTCATTATTCTATTCCAAATCAACAAGACTAAACATTCCCAACAAAAGTTACGAGAAACGTCGACCGTCACACGGTTTTTTGAGCACGTACTTCTAACTAACCGGCTTGGGACTCGATTTAAAGCACTCTTTTACTGTTTTATGCACTCCATTTCTTCCAAATTCTGTTCTAAATAATATTTCCCGATCACTCCCAACAGGAATTTCGAAAAACGACGACCGCTACTCAGTTTTTTTTATCACGTGGTTCAAACGTCCTTGATTAGGGTTCACAAACTAGGGCTTCGATTTTAAGCACTCTTTTACTGTTTTGTGCGCTCCATTTCTTCCAAATTCGATTCTAAATCATTATGCCCGATCACTCCGAGCAGGACTTTCGAAGAACGCCGACCGCTACTCAGTTTTTTGATCACGTGGTTCAAACGTCCTAGATTAGGGTTCACAAACTAGGGCTTCGATTTTAAGCACTCTTTTACTGTTTTGTGCGCTCCATTTCTTCCAAATTCGATTCTAAATCATTATGCCCGATCACTCCGAGCAGGACTTTCGAAGAACGCCGACCGCTACTCAGTTTTTTGATCACGTGGTTCAAACGTCCTAGATTAGGGTTCACAAACTAGGGCTTCGATTTTAAGCACTCTTTTACTGTTTTTCTACACTCCGTTTCTTCAACATTCTATTCCAAATCAACAAGACTAAACATTCCCAACAAAAGTTACGAGAAACGTCGACCGTCACACGGTTTTTTTCGCACGTATTTCTGACTAACCAGCTTGGGACTCGATTTAAAGCACTCTTCTACTGTTTTATGCACTCCATTTCTTCCAAATTCTGTTCTAAATCATATTTCCCGATCACTCCCAACAGGAATTTCGAACAACGACGACCGCTACTCAGTTTTTTTTATCACGTGGTTCAAACGTCCT
>NW_019274817.1:779-2139 GCF_002738345.1 Cucurbita maxima | reverse complement strand
ACCGAGTCACGATCGTCGTTTTTCGAAGGTTTTGTGAGGAATGATAAGGCTTGATGATTTATCATATTATTTCTAAGAAACGGAGTGCATAAAACCGTCAACAGAGTACTTCAAATCGAACCCTACTTCGGAAACCCAAATCTGGGAAATTTGAAGTACGTGCTAAAAAAACCGAGTCACGATCGTCGTTTTTCGAAAGTTTTGTGAGGAATGATAAGGCTTGATGATTTATCATATTATTTCTAAGAAACGGAGTGCATAAAAACGTCAACAGAGTTCTTCAAATCGAACCCTACTTCGGAAACCCAAATCTGGGAAATTTGAAGTACGTGCTAAAAAAACCGAGTCACGATCATCGTTTTTCGAAAGTTTTGTGAGGAATGATAAGGCTTGATGATTTATCATATTATTTCTAAGAAACGGAGTGCATAAAAACGTCAACAGAGTTCTTCAAATCGAACCTTACTTCGGAAACCCAAATCTGGAAAATTTGAAGTACGTGCTAAAAAAGCCGAGTCACGATCGTCGTTTTTCGAAAGTTTTGTGAGGAATGATAAGGCTTGATGATTTATCATATTATTTCTAAGAAACGGAGTGCATAAAAACGTCAACAGAGTTCTTCAAATCGAACCCTACTTCGGAAACCCAAATTTTAGTAATTTGAAGTACGTGCTAAAAAAACCGAGTCACGATAATCGTTTTTCAAAGGTTTTGTGAGGAATGATAAGGCTTGATGATTTATCATATTATTTCTAAGAAACGGAGTGCATAAAAACGTCAACAGAGTTCTTCAAATCGAACCCTACTTCGGAACCCCAAATCTGGGAAGTTTTAATTACGTGCTAAAAAAACCGAGTCACGATCGTCGTTTTTCGAAGGTTTTGTGAGGAATGATAAGGCTTGATGATTTATCATATTATTTCTAAGAAACGGAGTGCATAAAACCGTCAACAGAGTACTTCAAATCGAACCCTACTTCGGAAACCCAATTCTGGGAAATTTGAAGTACGTGCTAAAAAAACCGAGTCACGATCGTCGTTTTTCGAAAGTTTTGTGAGGAATGATAAGGCTTGATGATTTATCATATTATTTCGAAGAAACGGAGTGCATAAAAACGTCAACAGAGTTCTTCAAATCTAACCCTACTTCGGAAACCCAAATGTGGGAAATTTGAAGTACGTGCTAAAAAAACCGAGTCACGATCGTCGTTTTTCGAAAGTTTTGTGAGGAATGATAAGGCTTGATGATTTATCATATTATTTCTAAGAAACGGAGTGCATAAAAACGTCAACAGAGTTCTTCAAATCGAACCCTACTTCGGAAACCCAAATCTGGGAAATTTGAAGTACGTGCTAAAAAA
>NW_019274817.1:0-574 GCF_002738345.1 Cucurbita maxima | reverse complement strand
TTTGTGAGGAATGATAAGGCTTGATGATTTATCATATTATTTCTAAGAAACGGATTGCATAAAAACGTCAACAGAGTTCTTCAAATCGAACACTACTTCGGAAACCCAAATTTTAGTAATTTTATGTACGTGCTAAAAAAACCGAGTCACGATAATCGTTTTTCAAAGGTTTTGTGAGGAATGATAAGGCTTGATGATTTATCATATTATTTCTAAGAAACGGAGTGCATAAAAACGTCAACAGAGTTCTTCAAATCGAACCCTACTTCGGAACCCCAAATCTGGGAAGTTTTAATTACGTGCTAAAAAAACCGAGTCACGATCGTCGTTTTTCGAAGGTTTTGTGAGGAATGATAAGGCTTGATGATTTATCATATTATTTCTAAGAAACGGAGTGCATAAAACCGTCAACAGAGTACTTCAAATCGAACCCTACTTCGGAAACCAAATTCTGGGAAATTTGAAGTACGTGCTAAAAAAACCGAGTCACGATCGTCGTTTTTCGAAATTTTTGTGAGGAATGATAAGGCTTGATGATTTATCATATTATTTCTAAGAAACGGAGTGCATAAAA
>NW_019274816.1:0-2140 GCF_002738345.1 Cucurbita maxima | reverse complement strand
GCAACCTTCAAAACATAGGGCTGCCCCAAGGATGGCCCGACGGCGTCACCACAACGTCGCACGCTCGACGAGGCTCATGTTGGACGCCCGAAGGCACCCAACTCCACCCCACCTTGCATGCTTTGTCATCGTTCCGACCAAACACCATCCCGAAGGCAGCACAAGTTAGAAGGCCACATTCCATGCTCAACTGGTCTCATGTCGCACGCCCAAAGGCACCCGATTCCAACCAGCCGAACATGTTCTGGCACCACAGGCCTTCAAAACATAGGGCTGCCCCAAGGATGGCCCGACGTCGTCACCACAACGTCGCACGCTCAACAAGGCTCATGTTGGACGCCCGAAGGCACCCAACTCCACCCCACCTTGCACGCTTTGTCGTCGTTCCGACCATCCACCATCCCGAAGGCAGCACAAGTTAGAAGGCCACATTCCATGCCCAACTAGTCTCATGTCGCACGCCCAAAGGCACCCGATTCCAACCAGCCGAACATGTTCTGGCACCACACGCCTTCAAAACATAGGGCTGCCCCAAGGATGGCCCGACGGCGTCACCACAACGCCGCACGCTCGACGAGGCTCATGTTGGACGCCCGAAGGCACCCAACTCCACCCCACCTTGCACGCTTTGTCGTCGTTCCGACCATCCACCATCCCGAAGGCAGCCCAAGTTAGAAGGCGACATTCCATGTCCAACTAGTCTCATGTCGCACGCCCAAAGGCACCCGATTCCAACCAGCCGAACATGTTCTGGCACCACACGCCTTCAAAACATAGGGCTGCCCCAAGGATGGCCCGACGGCGTCACCACAACGTCGCACGCTCAACGAGGCTCATGTTGGACGCCCGAAGGCACCCAACTCCACCCCACCTCGCACGCTTTGTCGTCGTTCCGACCATCCACCATCCCGAAGGCAGCCCAAGTTAGAAGGCGACATTCCATGCCCAACTAGTCTCATGTCGCACGCCCTCGGTCGTTTGACTCCGCCCCACCAAGCATGTTCTGCCACCACGCAGCCTTCAAAACATAGGGCTCGCCCAAGGAAGAGAGGCATGCCACAACGACGTCCCACACTCAACGAGGTTCATGCCGCACGCCCGAAGGCACCCAGCTCCACCCCACCTTGCATGTTTCATCATCGTACCCGAGGTTCATGCCGCACGCCCGAAGGCACCCAGCTCCACCCCACCTTGCATGTTTCATCATCGTACCAGTAGCCATCCACAGTCCTCACACCAGAGATTCCCAGTCAGAAGGCAACATTGCAACGTTCCGCGGTCAACGAGGCTCATGTCGCACGCCCAAAGGCACCCGATTCCAACCAGCCGAACATGTCCTGGCACCACACGCCTTCAAAACATAGGGCTGCCCCAAGGATTGCCCGACGGCGTCACCACAACGCCGCACGCTCGACGAGGCTCATGTTGGACGCCCGAAGGCACCCAACTCCACCCCACCTTGCACGCTTTGTCGTCGTACCGACCATCCACCATCCCGAAGGCAGCCCAAGTTAGAAGGAAACATCGCAACAGTCTCATCTCAACAAGGATCATGTTGCACGCCCGAAGGCGCGACCGACAACTACCTCGAACCTGCAAGTTTCGCCACCGCACCGCCGCCGTCAACCGCCGTCATCCGCCAACCACCACCCCCACACCCCAAGCATATGCCCATTTGCGGCGCATAGTGCTTGGGGCGTGGGGGTGGCGGAGGATATAGGGGGCGCCCCCGTGGCCAGCCCATGCAGACTAGTCACCCCCCTATATAGTACATTTTGAGGCATTTTTGGTCTGCCAGGCCTAGACACGATTTTTCTGAGCCGTCATACGGTCAAATATCTCGAGTTTTACAAAGTTTTTTTCCAGGAACTCGATTGATTCATGAATGGGACATTTTAATGGATCTATAAATCAAGTTTCATAATTTTTCAACCAACCAATTTTTTTTAATGTATTTTTAAANAGTTTCATAATTTTTCAACCAACCAATTTTTTTTAATGAATTTTTAAATATTAAATAATGAGAAATTAGAAAAAATAGCTAGAGCCGTCAAAAAAATCTGTAATTTTGTGGGAATCATGTTTTCATGTTTCTTAGCTCCCAGAAAAAAAATTACAACAAACCGACCACTCCACACGT
>NW_019274815.1:0-2141 GCF_002738345.1 Cucurbita maxima | reverse complement strand
ACGTGCTAAAAAAACCGAGTAACTGTCCATTTTTTAAGAAACTTTTTGGGGGAATGATTAGGCATGATGATTTCAAATAGAATTTCGAAGAAACGGAGTGTATAAAACAGTAAAAAAGTGCTTAAAGACGAATCCTGATTCGTAAACACCAAAACCGAGACGTTTGAAGAACGTGCTAAAAAAACCGAGTTACTGCCAATTTTTAAGAAACTTTTTCGGGGAATGATTAGGCATGATGATTTAGAATAGTATTTCGAAGAAACGGAGTGTATATTACAGTAAAAAAGTGCTTAAAGTCGAACCCTGATTCGTAAACACCAAAACCGAGACGTTTGAAGAACGTGCTAAAAAAACCGAGTTACTGTCGAGTTTTTAAGAAACTTTTTTGGGGAATGATTAGGCATGATGATTTAGAACAGTATTTAGAAGAAACGGAGTGTATATTACAGTAAAAAAGTGCTTAAAGTCGAACCCTGATTCGTAAACACCAAAACCGGGACGTTTGAAGAACGTGCTAAAAAAACCGAGTTACTGTCGAGTTTTTAAGAAACTTTATTGGGGAATGATTAGGCATGATGATTTAGAATAGTATTTCGAAGAAACAGAGTGTATATTACAGTAGAAAAGTGCTTAAAGTCGAACCCTGATTCGTAAACACCAAAACCGAGACGTTTGAAGAACGTGCTAAAAAAACCGAGTTACTGTCGATTTTTTAAGAAACTTTTTTGGGGAAGGATTAGGCATGATGAATTAGAATAGTATTTCGAAGAAACGGAGTGTATATTACAGTAAAAAAGTGCTTAAAGTCGAACCCTGATTCGTAAACACCAAAACCGGGACGTTTGAAGAACGTGCTAAAAAAACCTAGTAACTGTCCAATTTTTAAGAAACTTTTTGGGGGAATGATTAGGCATGATGATTTTGAATAGTATTTAGAAGAAACGGAGTGTATATTACAGTAAAAAAGTGCTTAAAGTCGAACCCTGATTCGTAAACACCAAAACCGGGACGTTTGAAGAACGTGCTAAAAAACCGAGTAACTGTCCAATTTTTAAGAAACTTTTTTAGGGAATGATTAGGCATGATGATTTAGAATAGTATTTAGAAGAAACGGAGTGTATATTACAGTAAAAAAGTGCTTAAAGTCGAATCCTAATTCGTAAACACCAAAACCGGGACGTTTGAAGAACGTGCTAAAAAACCGAGTAACTGTCCAATTTTTAAGAAACTTTGTCGGGGAATGAATAGGCATGATGATTTAGAATAGTATTTCGAAGAAACAGAGTGTATATTACAGCAAAAAAGTGCTTAAAGTCGAACCCTGATTCGTAAACACCAAAACCGAGACGTTTGAAGAACGTGCTAAAAAAACCGAGTTACTGTCGAGTTTTTAAGAAACTTTTTTGGGGAATGATTAGGCATGACTATTTAGAACAGTATTCAGAAGAAACAGAGTGTATAAAACAGTAAAAAAGTGCTTAAAGTCGAATCCTAATTCGTAAACACCAAAACCGGGACGTTTGAAGAACGTGCTAAAAAACCGAGTAACTGTCCAATTTTTAAGAAACTTTTTTGGGGAATGATTAGGCATGATGATTTAGAATAGTATTCAGAAGAAACGGAGTGTATATTACAGTAAAAAAGTGCTTAAAGTCGAACCCTGATTCGTAAACACCAAAACCGGGACGTTTGAAGAACGTGCTAAAAAAACCTAGTAACTGTCCAATTTTTAAGAAACTTTTTGGGGGAATGATTAGGCATGATGATTTTGAATAGTATTTAGAAGAAACGGAGTGTATATTACAGTAAAAAAGTGCTTAAAGTCGAACCCTGATTCGTAAACACCAAAACCGGGACGTTTGAAGAACGTGCTAAAAAAACCGAGTTACTGTCGATTTTTTAAGAAACTTCTTTGGGGAAGGATTAGGCATGATGATTCAGAATAGTATTTTGAAAAAACGGAATGTATATTTAGTAAAAAAGTGCTTAAAGTCGAACCCTGATTCGTAAACATTAAAACCGGGACGTTTGAAGAACGTGCTAAAAAACCGAGTAACTGTCCAATTTTTAAGAAACTTTTTCGGGGAATGATTAGGCATGATGATTTATAATAGTATTTCGAAGAATCGGAGTGTATAAAA
>NW_019274814.1:0-2142 GCF_002738345.1 Cucurbita maxima | reverse complement strand
TCAAGCCTTATCATTCCTGACAAAACTTTCGAAAAACGACGATCGTGACTCGGTTTTTTTAGCACGCACTTCTAACTTCCCAGATTTGGGTTTCCGAAGTAGGGTTCGATTTGAAGAACTCGGTTGATGGTTTTATGCACTCCGTTTCTTAGAAATAATATTCTAAAACATCAAGCCTTATCATTCCTCAAAAAAATTTCGAAAAACGACGATCGTGACTCGGTTTTTTTAGCACGTACTTCAAACTTCACGGATTTGGGTTTCCGAAGTAGGGTTCGATTTTAAGAACTCTGTTGACGGTTTTATGCACTCCGTTTCTTAGAAATAATATTCTAAATCATCAAGCCTTATCATTCCTCAGAAAAATTTCGAAAAACTACGATCGTGACTCGGTTTTTTTAGCACGTACTTCAAACTTCCCAGATTTTGGTTTCCGAAGTAAGGTTCGATTTGAAGAACTCTGTTGACGGTTTTATGCACTCCGTTTCTTAGAAATAATATTCTAAATCATCAAGTCTTATCATTCCTCACAAAACTTTCGAAAAACGACAATCGTGACTCGGTTTTTTTAGCACGTACTTCAAACTTCCCAGATTTGGGTTTCTGAAGTAGGGTTCGATTTGAAGAACTATGTTGATGGTTTTATGCACTCCGTTTCTTAGAAATAATATTCTAAATTATCAAGCCTTGTCATTCCTCACAAAACTTTCGAAAAACGACGATCGTAACTCGGTTTTTTTAGCACGTACTTCTAACTTCCACGATTTGGGTTTCCGAAGTAGGGTTCGATTTGAAGAACTCTGTTTACGATTTTATGCACTCTGTTTCTTAGAAATAATATTCTAAATCATCAAGTGATATGAACCACGACCTTGGAATTTCCATACCTGAAGGTCAATGATAAGATAAGGAACCACTACAAGGGGAGTAAGATTCGGATTACCTTGTTGATCGAATATCTCAAGGCAAGAACATTGTTTGAGATTCGAATCACTCCACAAGCAAGATCGATCATGTCTAGCTTGAATGATTCTTGTTGATCTTATATCTCAAGGCAAGAACACTTCCATTAGATTCGAATCACTCCACAAGCAAGATTGATCATGTCGAGCTTGAATGATTCTACATGCAACCTAAACTACATAGAATTGCAAAGAAACTTAGCCATTGGCTAAAGAAGAGCACAAATGCTTCTTTTTACTATATTTTTCAAGTCTCTTACACATACAACATACATGACTTTATATAGCCTCAAAATGAAACTACTAAAGTCATTCCAAGAGTTGTAACATTCATACCTAATGGCCATAATTAACCATTATGTAATTGTAACCTATAGTAAATAAAGTCTTAAAATACATAAATGAAATACAATAACTCTAAATTGTAACCCACCCAAAATTTATAACAATCAAACTTCATTCTTCTTCAATGTGGCATGAATTGAAACATCTTTTGATAATTTTGACAACCTTTTCTTCACATCTTCATTGAAGTATATTGTATGATTGATGTCTTTTGGTTCATATCATTCTCCACTTCTTCAAGAGGATTCGTCCTCGAATCTATTTGTGAAACTTTGCTGCAAAAAATAAGTTATGGAAATACGATGGACCTCACAACACTCTCTCACGTGTATACACTCAAGGAATTTTAGGCCACTCTTTTTAAACTCAGTTACACAAATGAAGCTCTCATTCTCACCTCTCAAAATTTGAAATAGAGCAAAGATTGAATTTTGAATTCTGGGTCGATTAAAAACTAAAAGGATAAAAATAAATAAAAATCAAATTGAAAAAAAGAAATGCAAAGGAAACATATATCCGATCTTGAGCCTGAAGCTCTGATACCAAATGATAAGATAAGGAACCACTACAAGGGGAGTAAGATTCGGATTACCTTGTTGATCGAATATCTCAAGGCAAGAACATTGTTTGAGATTCGAATCACTCCACAAGCAAGATCGATCATGTCTAGCTTGAATGATTCTTGTTGATCTTATATCTCAAGGCAAGAACACTTCCATTAGATTCGAATCACTCCACAAGCAAGATTGATCATGTCGAGCTTGAATGATTCTACATGCAACCTAAACTACATAGAATTGCAAAGAAACTTAGCCATTGGCTAAAGAAGAGCACA
>NW_019274813.1:0-2146 GCF_002738345.1 Cucurbita maxima | reverse complement strand
TTTTTTAGAAATTAAGGGTTCATAGCCCAGTGGTAGAGCATTTGACTGCAGATCAAGAAGTCACCAGTTCGAACCTGGTTGGGCCCTTTTCTTTTCCACCCCCTTCTTGATCGACCATAATGTTTTGTTTTCCAACCTCGACAGAAAGCCCAATGAATTTTTTTTAGAAATTGAGGGTTCATAGCTCAGTGGTAGAGCATTTGACTGCAGATCAAGAGGTCACCAGTTCGAACCTGGTTGGGCCCTTTTCTTTTCCACCCTGTTTCTTGATCGACCATAATGTTTTGCTTTCTAACCTTGACAGAAAGCCCAATGAATTCCTTTAGCAATTGAGGGTCCATAGCTCAGTGATAGTGTATTTGATTGCATATCAAGAGGTCACACTTTTGAACCTGGTTGGGCCCATTTTTTTTTCCACCCCGTTTCTTGATCAACCATAATGTTTTGCTTTCCAACCTCGACAGAAAGCCCAATGAATTTTTTTAGAAATTGAGGGTTCATAGCTCAGTGGTAGAGCATTTGACTGCAGATCAAGAGGTCACCAGTTCGAACCTGGTTGGGCCCTTTTCTTTTCCACCCCCTTTCTTGATCGACCATAATGTTTTGCTTTCCAACCTCGACGGAAAGCCCAATGAATTTTTTTAGAAATTGAGGGTCCATAGCTCAGTGGTAGAGCATTTGACTGCAGATCAAGAGGTCACCAGTTCGAACCTGGTTGGGCCCTTTTCTTGATCGACCATAATGTTTTGCTTTCTAACCTTGACAGAAAGCCCAATGAATTCCTTTAGCAATTGAGGGTCCATAGCTCAGTGGTAGAGTATTTGATTGCATATCAAGAGGTCACACTTTTGAACCTGGTTGGGCCCATTTTTTTTCCACCCCGTTTCTTGATCAACCATAATGTTTTTCTTTCTAACCTCGACAGAAAGCCCAATGAATTTTTTTAGAACTTGAGGGTTCATAGCTCAGTGGTAGAGCATTTGACTGCAGATCAAGAGGTCACCAGTTCGAACCTGGTTGGGCCCTTTTCTTTTCCACCCCCTTCTTGATCGACCATAATGTTTTGCTTTCCAACCTCGACGGAAAGCCCAATGAATTTTTTTAGAAATTGAGGGTCCATAGCTCAGTGGTAGAGCATTTGACTGCAGATCAAGAGGTCACCAGTTCGAACCTGGTTGGGCCCTTTTCTTGATCGACCATAATGTTTTGCTTTCTAACCTTGACAGAAAGCCCAATGAATTCCTTTAGCAATTGAGGGTCCATAGCTCAGTGGTAGAGTATTTGATTGCATATCAAGAGGTCACACTTTTGAACCTGGTTGGGCCCATTTTTTTTCCACCCCGTTTCTTGATCAACCATAATGTTTTTCTTTCTAACCTCGACAGAAAGCCCAATGAATTATTTTTAGAAATTGAGGGTTCATAGCTCAGTGGTAGAGCATTTGACTGCAGATCAAGAGGTCACCAGTTCGAACCTGGTTGGGCCCTTTTCTTTTCCACCCCCTTCTTGATCGACCATAATGTTTTGCTTTCCAACCTCGACGGAAAGCCCAATGAATTTTTTTAGAAATTGAGGGTCCATAGCTCAGTGGTAGAGCATTTGACTGCAGATCAAGAGGTCACCAGTTCGAACCTGGTTGGGCCCTTTTCTTGATCGACCATAATGTTTTGCTTTCTAACCTTGACAGAAAGCCCAATGAATTCCTTTAGCAATTGAGGGTCCATAGCTCAGTGGTAGAGTATTTGATTGCATATCAAGAGGTCACACTTTTGAACCTGGTTGGGCCCATTTTTTTTCCACCCCGTTTCTTGATCAACCATAATGTTTTTCTTTCTAACCTCGACAGAAAGCCCAATGAATTTTTTTAGAACTTGAGGGTTCATAGCTCAGTGGTAGAGCATTTGACTGCAGATCAAGAGGTCACCAGTTCGAACCTGGTTGGGCCCTTTTCTTTTCCACCCTGTTTCTTGATCGACCATAATGTTTTTCTTTCTAACCTCGACAGAATGCCCAATGAATTTTTTTAGAAATTAAGGGTTCATAGCCCAGTGGTAGAGCATTTGACTGCAGATCAAGAAGTCACCAGTTCGAACCTGGTTGGGCCCTTTTCTTTTCCACCCCCTTCTTGATCGACCATAATGTTTTG
>NW_019274812.1:0-2144 GCF_002738345.1 Cucurbita maxima | reverse complement strand
TACAATGATTATACACATAGACACAACTTATCATATGGTGCATAAGAGTGCAACTCTAAGTCTAATGCCTTTAATTTTTCTTACTCTAAATTAGTAACGTTGCAACATGCATGCTGTAAACACATATCGAATTCTAATAATAAATACTTTTGAAATAAATTAGAATTAAACACCTATCAATTGCAATGTTACTGCCCTATCATATGATCTATCTTGACTTCTTTGGCCTTTCCAGTGTTCACCGTCATCGGGGAGCTTTACCTTTACCTGAAAAATATAAGAGTAGCACGTGACTTGAGTATTTTATGAAATACATAGTAAGTCACCCTATTCTTAGGGTCAGCAATGCAATCACACACATAACATGATTGTGACCTATCTTAAAGTTGTCACATGACCTTGGACTCTTTCTAGTTTCGGACAAGGTTGGACGTGTAGTACTTCTCAACATACGGCTCATGTACGTGCACATGGACCCACCAAATGGGATCGTATACGTACCTCCTGGGCCTGGCATGGTCGGTCTTAACATGTTACATGTCGTCGATCACTACGGAAAAGGAAAGACCTGCATGATATCATGACAAACATAAATATCGAAGGTACGCATCTATACAAGCATAACATAACGGTGAAGTATCCCAATGTACATGACACACATACATGCCTAAGGTCCCTATGATTTACATTCAAAACATAGCATTAACGTCATTCTTTTTCCCATTTCATCCATGACATATTCCATACATGCATTATGTATACATGGTAAACATCACATAATCTTTACGTAACATTTTATTTAGTCATAACATGATATAATGAACATCACATGCATACATAGTATAACATCACATTTCAATACATAAAGCACATGAACATAGCATAAAAATATTACGATACATGCCGAGGTCACAAGGCATGCACCATCATTAACTTAGGTCACTTACCTAATTAACTTAGGTCGGTGTCACCAATTTATGCTTAATGAAAGTTTGATTTTGTCGTTTGAAATCCAAGTCAATTTATGTGTGTCCATAATATCCGTTTCAAGTTCAAATTCTTGCAAAAATATTACTCTAATTTAGAATAGTTATGTGTTAGACTTCATGCTTATATTAGAGTTTATTCTGATTAACACAACAAAGTTTCCAATAATACAAATTTAGCATTGATCCATCAAAGAACGTAATAAATTTAAATGAATTATGAAAGAATATAGAAATTAAGAAATTAAAGACTATAGCATTCAAAGATCAAATAAATATTGAATTTATATTTTTATTGATATCGATTATAATCTTAAGTAAGAGTCCAAGTAAATGGCTTTTCTTCTTTCTTTTTTTTTTTTAAACGCCAAGAAAATGGCTTATTTCTTATAATTAAATACTTCACAAGCCATCATCTCTACGCCTTGTAGTTCTTACGGCCATCAACAGCGGCTCCGTCGCCGTCCGCCGCATCGGCAAACTTAAGATGCAGGCCGGGATCGCGGTGGTTACACGACGAGTCGTACAGAACCGAATTGTTTACACTCTGAAAATTGCTGTTCATAAATGCGGTCATCGGCACTTTCTTCTTTTTCTTGTCCTTCTTTTCCTTCTTTTTCTTCTCCTCATTTCCATCCCGGCCGCCGTCGCCGCCTTCTGTTTTGTTCTTTCTTACTGTTTCTCCGCCCAAACGGTGGCTGGCCGATAACTTATCTATTTCCATGACTGCGCCGACGTTATGTCCGGCGAGGTTTATAGACTCCGCTGTCTTCTGTTTTTCGTGTGACTTTCCCGAGCCATACTCCAACGGCCGATCAGACTTCACCGGCTTCTCGACCGTCTTGTTGTACACAATGCTTTTCTTCTCTACCTCAGTCTGAATTCTGTTATTGATCATATAAATATTTTTTTTAAATAAATTAAATATCTTGTATCTATTTATTACTGATTTCATATTTATAAACGAACAAATTTACTAAACTATTAATTAAGCTTAAACATTTTTTAGGTAATTTAATACCTGGGTTGATTGGTGTTTCCATCTTTGGCGGTGAAATGGGTAGGCGGCAGAGCGAGAGGTGGCGGTGGCAGCGGAGATGTTCGTAGCGACCTTGACGGCGACTGAAGTGGGGATGTTTGGCTTAGCCTGTCGGGATA
>NW_019274811.1:0-2143 GCF_002738345.1 Cucurbita maxima | reverse complement strand
TTATCATTCCAAACAAAACTTTCGAAAAATGTGGACCGTGACTCGATTTTTTTAGCACGTACTAAAAACTTCCCTCTTCGGGTTTCCGAAGAAGGATTCGATTTGACGAACTCTTTTACTGTTTTATGCACTGCGTTTCTTAGAAATAATATTCTAAATCATCAAGCCTTATCATTCCTCACAAAACTTTCGAAAAATGTCGACCGTGACACGGTTTTTTTAGCACGTACTAACAACTTCCCTGTTTGGGTTTCCGAAGAAGGGTTCGGTTTGACGAACTCTTTTACTGTTTTATGCACTCCGTTTCTTAGAAATAATATTCTAAATCATCAAGCCTTATCATTCCTCACAAAACTTTCGAAAAATGTCGACCGTGACTCGGTTTTTTTAGCACGTACTAACAACTTCCCTGTTTGGGTTTCCGAAGAAGGGTTCGATTTGACGAACTCTTTTACTGTTTTATGCACTCCGTTTCTTAGAAATAATATTTTAAATCATCAAGCCTTATCATTCCTCAAAAAACTTTCGAAAAATGTCGACTGTGACTCGGTTTTTTTAGCACGTACTAAAAACTTCCGTGTATGGGTTTCAGAAGAAGGGTTCAATTTAAAGTATTCTTTGACTGTTTTATGCACTCCGTTTCTTAGAAATAATATTCTAAATCATCAATCCTTATCATTCCTCACAAAACTTTCGAAAAATGTGGACCGTGACTCGGTTTTTTAGCACGTACTAAAAACTTCCCTGTTTGGGTTTCCGAAGAAGGGTTCGATTTAAAGTACTCTTTGACAGTTTTATGCACTCCGTTTCTTAGAAATAATATTCTAAATCATCAATCCTTATCATTCCTCACAAAACTTTCGAAAAATGTGGACCGTGACCCGGTTTTTTTAGCATGAACTAACAAATTCCCTGTTTGGGTTTTCGAAGCAGGGTTCGGTTTAACGAACTCTTTTACTGTTTTATGCACTTCGTTTCTTAGAAATAATATTCTAAATCATCAATCCTTATCATTCCTCACAAAACTTTCGAAAAATGTGGACCGTGACCCGGTTTTTTTAGCATGAACTAACAAATTCCCTGTTTGGGTTTTCGAAGCAGGGTTCGGTTTAACGAACTCTTTTACTGTTTTATGCACTTCGTTTCTTAGAAATAATATTCTAAATCATCAAGCCTTATCATTCCTCAAAAAACTTTCGAAAAATGTCGACTGTGACTCGGTTTTTTTAGCACGTACTAAAAACTTCCCTGTTTTGGTTTCCGAAGAAGAGTTCGATTTAAAGTACTCTTTTACTGTTTTATGCACTCCGTTTCTTAGAAATAATATTCTAAATCATCAAGCCTTATCATTCCTCACAAAACTTTCGAAAAATGTCGACCGTGACACGGTTTATTTAGCACGTACTAACAACTTCCCTGTTTGGGTTTCCGAAGAAGAGTTCGATTTGACGAACTCTTTGACTTTTTTATGCACTCCGTTTCTTAGAAATAATATTCTAAATCATCAAGCCTTATCATTCCTCACAAAACTTTCGAAAAATGTGGACCGTGACTCGGTTTTTTAGCACGTACTAAAAACTTTCCTGTTTAGGTTTCCGAAGAAGGGTTCGATTTAAAGTACTCTTTAACTGTTTTATGCACTCCGTTTCTTAGAAATAATATTCTAAATCATCAAGCCTTATCATTCCTCACAAAAATTTCGAAAAACGTGGACCGTGACTCGGTTTTTTAGCACGTACTAAAAACTTCCCTGTTTAGGTTTCCGAAGAAGGGTTCGATTTAAAGTACTCTTTGACTGTTTTATGCACTCCATTTCTGAGAAGTAATATACTAAATCATCAAGCCTTATCATTCCTCACAAAACTTTCGAAAAATGTCGACCGTGACTCTGTTTTTTAGCACGTACTAACAACTTCCCTGTTTGGGTTTCCGAAGAAGGGTTCGATTTAAAGTACTCTTTGACTGTTTTATGCACTCTGTTTCTTTGAAATAATATTCTAAACTATCAAGCCTTATCATTCCTCACAAAACTTACGAAAAATATCGACTGTGACTCGGTTGTTTTAGCACGTACTAACAACATCCCTGTTCGGTTTTCCGAAGAAGGGTTCGATTTGACGAACTCTTTTACTGTTTTATGCAC
>NW_019274810.1:0-2076 GCF_002738345.1 Cucurbita maxima | reverse complement strand
ATAGAGTTTATAGGTTCATAGTACAAAATAAGGGAAAGGTTAAAAAAAATCATTTTAAAACATCAAAAATAGTTTTGGTGGGTGTTGTTGGTCTAGGGTAACTACGAGGTTTATAGGTTCATAGTACCAAATAAGGGAAAGGTTAAAAAAAAATCATTTTAAAACATCAAAAATAGTGTTGTTGGTCTAGGGCAACTACTCTTAGTTACGTGAAAAATATGGAAAATATGAGTGAGTACCTAGTTGTAAGTTTTTAACCATGTTCATAGTGGGTGCTTGGATCTCGGTGGTCGGGAGAAAATCGAACAAAGTGTCTGTCCAAAATAAAAGGGCGTTTTTAACCATGTTCATAGTGGGTGCTTGGATCTCGGTGGTCGGGAGCAAATCGAACAAAGTGTCTGTCCAAAATAAAAGGGCGTTTTTAACCATGTTCATAGTGGGTGCTTGGATCTCGGTGGTCGGGAGCAAATCGAACAAAGTGTCTGTCCAAAATAAAAGGGCGTTTTTAACCATGTTCATAGTGGGTGCTTGGATCTCGGTGGTCGGGAGCAAATTGAACAAAGTGTCTGTCCAAAATAAAAGGGCCCAACCAGATTCAAATTGGTGACCTCTTGATTTGCAATCAAATGCTCTACCAATGAGCTATGAACCCATTTTACATGATTTCAACCTTAGTGACCCCTTTTACAGAGTGTCAGTCCAAAAGTGTAAAAAGTGTCTGTCCAAAATAGAAAGGCCCAACAAAGTTCAAACAGGTGACCGGTCAAATTCTCTACCACTGAGCCATGGATACATTGTGTAGGATTTTAACCTTAGTGACCCCTTAGACATAATGTCGGTCCAAAAAGTGTAACAAATTTCTATCCAAGATAGAAGGGCCCAACAAGGTTCGAATTGGTGACCTCTTGATCTACAATCAAATGCTCTAACATTGAGCTATGGACCCATTTTATATGATCTCAACCTTAGTGACCCCTTATACACATTATCGGCCAAAAAGTGACCCTACCGAATTGGCTATGGACCAATTTTGTATAAATTGGTGGATTACCTATCGGAAATTAAACATAGGTCGTTAGATTCAAAGTCGAAAGTGCTAACCACTACACCATAGAACCACTTGTTAAACTTTATTTTGGAAGCGATTTTGATAAGCGCCAACAACGCTAGATTTTGCAAAGCTAGAGGTCGTAGTATCCTTGCAAACTTTAATAAAGAAAGCTAACTTAACGAATTGATTTCAACTAGGAGCAGGTTAAAAGGATAAATAACTCTTAGATTGAACTTGGAATCTATGATTGTCACTCTTAGATTCCAACACGACTCACTCAAGAATTAGCTTGATCATAACTAATCTAATGAATAGATTTTAACACCAAACCTAAAACAAGGTTTGAAAGAAACATAACACCAAAATAGTTTCAAACACAAAGTTTTTGTATTCCACAATGTTTTCAAACATGAATACTACAAGCATTTAAATAGGCCAAAATGATAATTCAAACATAATGTAGTTCATCTACAAACTACCCAAAGCTATTAAATACAAATTGAAGAAAATAAGACATAACATAAATAATCTTAAATGTAATTCAACTCCCAAAGATAAAAAGTCTTCAAATTACATTCCAATGTCAAGTGATATTTTATTGCCACTCAATTCTTTTCTTCATTTATTGTAATTGAACTTAAAAGTATGACAAATACGCTGGATTTATTTTAAATTTCCTTTAAAATTGTTGTGCACGGAGTACAATGGAAATAATATATATATATATATATTTTTTACTGTTTTGTAATTTGTATGGTATTATTAGAGGCTTTTGAATGAAATATGATAATTGATTCCCTGTCCTCTTTGACCATTTTAGATACCTCCATATGTGATATTTGATGCGTCACGTTTCACTATGAGATCTGCCCTTGGGTCAATAAGACTTAAGTAGAGAGTTTATTTGACTAATGATTTGATTTTTTTGGGTGGTAAAGATATCCTTTACAAATCAAGACTTATTATTATTTTCAAGACACTCATCAAGACATTTGTAAATGTGCCTGATATCTTGAAGGATTTAT
>NW_019274809.1:0-2144 GCF_002738345.1 Cucurbita maxima | reverse complement strand
GGGTTCGATTTGAAGAACTCTTTTACTGTTTTATGCACTCCGTTTCTTAGAAATAATATTCTAAATCATCAAGCCTTATCATTCCTCAGAAAAATTTCGAAAAACGTCGACCGTGACTAACTTTTTTAGCACGTACTAAAAACTTCCCTGTTTGGGTTTCCGAAGAAGGGTTCGATTTGAAGAACTCTTTTACTGTTTTATGCACTCCGTTTCTTAGAAATAATATTCTAAATCATCAAGCCTTATCATTCCTCACAAAACTTTCGAAAAACGTCGACCGTGACTCGGTTTTTTTATCACGTACTAAAAACTTCCCTGTTTGGGTTTCCGAAGAAGGGTTCGATTTGAAGAACTCTTTTACTGTTTTATGCACTCCGTTTCTTAGAAATAATATTCTAAATCATCAAGCCTTATCAGTCATCACAAAACTTTCGAAAAACATCGATCGTGACTCGGTTTTTTTAGCACGTACTTCAAACTTCCCAGATTTGGGTTTCCGAAGTAGGGTTCGATTTCAAGAACTCTATTACTATTTTATGCACTCCGTTTCTTAGAAATAATATTCTAAATCATCAAGCCTTATCATTCGTCAAAAAAATTTCGAAAAACGTCGACTGTGACTCTGTTTTTTAGGACGTACTAACAACTTCCTTGTTTGGGTTTCCGAAGAAGGGTTCGATCTAAAAAACTCTTTTACTATTTTCTACACTCTGTTTCTTAGAAATAATATTCTGAATAATCAAGCCTTATCATTCCTACAAAAAATTTCGAAAAACGTCGACTGTGACTCGGTTTTTTTAGCACGTACTAACAACTTCCCTGTTTGGGTTTCCGAAGAAGGGTTCGAGTTAAAGAACTCTTTTACCTTTTTATGCACTCCGTTTCTTAGAAATAATCTAATAAATCATCATGTCTTATCATTCCTCACAAAACTTTCGAAAAACGTCGATCGTGACTCGGTTTTTTTAGCACGTACGAAAAACTTCCCAGATTTAGGTTTCCGAAGAAGGGTTCGATTTGAAGAACTCTTTTATTGTTTTATGCACTCCGTTTCTTAGAAATAATATTCTAAATCATCAAGCCTTATCATTCATCAAAAAAAATTCGACAAACGTCGACTGTGACTCTGTTTTTTTAGCACGTACTAACAACTTCCCTGTTTGGGTTTACGAAGAAGGGTTCGATCTGAAAAACTCTTTTACAGTTTTCTACACTCTGTTTCTTAGAAATAATATTTTAAATCATGAAGCCATATCATTCCTACCAAAAATTTCGAAAAACGTTGACTGTGACTCGGTTTTTTTAGCACGGACTAACAACTTCCCTATTTGGGTTTCCGAAGAAGGGTTCGAGTTAAAGAACTCTTTTACCTTTTTATGCACTCCGTTTCTTAGAAATAATATTCTAAATCATCAAGCCTTATCATTCCTCACCAAACTTTCGAAAAACGTCGACCGTGACTAGGTTTTTTTAGCACGTACTTCAAACTTCCCAAATTTGGGTTTCCGAAGTAGGGTTCGAATTGAAGAACACTTTTATTGTTTTATGCACTCCGTTTCTTAGAAATAATATTCTAAATCATCAAGCCTTATCATTCATAAAAAAAAATTCGCAAAACGTCGACTGTGACTCTGTTTTTTTAGCACGTACTAACAACATCTCTGTTTGGGTTTCCGAAGAAGGGTTCGATCTGAAGAACTCTTTTACTATTTTATGCACTCCGTTTCTTAGAAATAATATTCTAAATCATCAAGCCTTATCATTCCTACCAAAAATTTCAAAAAACATCGACTGTGACTCGGTTTTTTTAGCACGTACTAACAACTTCCCTGTTTTTGTTTCCGAAGGAGAGTTCGAGTTAAAGAACTCGTTTACTGTTATATGCAATCCGTTTCTTAGAAATAATATTCTAAATAATCAAGCCTTATCATTCCTCACCAAACTTTCGAAAAACGTCGACCGTGACTCGGTTTTTTTAGCACGTACTTCAAACTTCCCAAATTTGGGTTTCCGAAGCAGGGTTCGATTTGAAGAACTCTTTTACTGTTTTATGCACTCCGTTTCTTAGAAATAATATTCTAAATCATCAAGCCTTATCATTCATCAGAAAATTTTCGAAAAACGTCGACCGTGACTCGCTTTTT
>NW_019274808.1:0-2148 GCF_002738345.1 Cucurbita maxima | reverse complement strand
CATATCGTTCCTCACAAAACTTTTGACAAACGTCGACCGTGACTCGGTTTTTTTTAGCACGTACTAAAAAGTTCCCAGTTTGGGTTTCCGAAGAAGGGTTTCATTTGAAGAACTCTTTTACTGTTTTCTGCACTCTGTTTCTTAGAAATAATATTGTACATCATCAAGTCATATCATTCCTCACAAAACATTTGTCAAACGTCGACCGTGACTCGGTTTTTTTAGCACGTACTACAAACTTCCCTGTTTGGGTTTCCGAAGAAGGGTTCGATTTGAAGAACTCTTTTACTGTTTTCTGCACTCTGTTTCTTAGAAATAATATTGTACATCATCAAGTCATATCATTCCTCACAAAACATTTGTCAAACGTCGACCGTGACTCGGTTTTTTTAGCACGTACTACAAACTTCCCTGTTTGGATTTCCGAAGAAGGGTTCGATTTGAAGAACTCTTTTACTCTTTGATGCACTCCGTTTCTTAGAAATAATATTCTACATCATCAAGCCATATCATTCCTCAAAAAACTTTTGTCAAACCTCGACCGTGACTCGGTTTTTTTAGCACGTACTACAAACTTCCCTGTTTGGATTTCCGAAGAAGGGTTCGATTTGAAGAACTCTTTTACTCTTTGATGCACTCTGTTTCTTAGAAATAATATTCTACATCATCAAGCCATATCATTCCTCACAAAACTTTTGACAAACGTCGACCGTGACTCGGTTCTTTTTAACACGTACTAAAAAGTTCCCAGTTTGGGTTTCCGAAGAAGGGTTCCATTTGAAGAACTCTTTTACTGTTTTATGCACTCTGTTTCTTAGAAATAATATTGTACATCATCAAGTCATATCATTCCTCACAAAACGTTTGTCAAACGTCGACCGTGACTCGGTTTTTTAGCACGTACTACAAACTTCCCTGTTTGGGTTTCCGAAGAAGGGTTCGATTTGAAGAACTCTTTTAGTCTTTGATGCACTCCGTTTTTTAGAAATAATATTCTACATCATCAAGCCATATCGTTCCTCACAAAACTTTTGACAAACGTCGACCGTGACTCGGTTTTTTTTAGCACGTACTAAAAAGTTCCCAGTTTGGGTTTCCGAAGAAGGGTTCCATTTGAAGAACTCTTTTACTGTTTTATGCACTCTGTTTCTTAGAAATAATATTGTACATCATCAAGTCATATCATTCCTCACAAAACATTTGTCAAACGTCGACTGTGACTCGGTTTTTTTAGCACGTACTACAAACTTCCCTGTTTGGGTTTCCGAAGAAGGGTTCGATTTGAAGAACTCTTTTACTGTTTTATGAACTCCGTTTCTTAGAAATAATATTCTACATCATCAAACCATATCATTCCTCACAAAACTTTTGACAAACGTCGACCGTGACTCGGTTTTTTTAGCACGTACTAAAAAGTTCCCAGTTTGGATTTCCGAAGAAGGGTTCCATTTGAAGAACTCTTTTACTGTTTTATGCACTCCGTTTCTTAGAAATAATATTCTACATCATCAAGCCATATCATTCCTCAAAAAACTTTTGTCAAACCTCGACCGTGACTCGGTTTTTTTATCACGTACTACAAACTTCCCTGTTTGGATTTCCGAAGAAGGGTTCGATTTGAAGAACTCTTTAACTCTTTGATGCACTCCGTTTCTTAGAAATAATATTCTACATCATCAAGCCATATCGTTCCTCACAAAACTTTTGACAAACGTCGACCGTGACTCGGTTTTTTTAGCACGTACTACAAACTTCCCTGTTTGGATTTCCGAAGAAGGGTTCGATTTGAAGAACTCTTTTACTCTTTGATGCACTCCGTTTTTTAGAAATAATATTCTACATCATCAAACCATATCATTCCTCACAAAACTTTTGTCAAACCTCGACCGTGACTCAGTTTTTTTAGCACGTACTACAAACTTCCCTGTTTGGATTTCCGAAGAAGGGTTCGATTTGAAGAACTCTTTTACTCTTTGATGCACTCCGTTTCTTAGAAATAATATTCTACATCATCAAGCCATATCATTCCTCACAAAACTTTTGACAAACGTCGACCGTGACTCGGTTTTTTTAGCACGTACTAAAAAGTTCCCAGTTTGGATTTCAAAAGAAGGGTTCCATTTGAAGAACTCTTTTACTGTTTTATGC
>NW_019274807.1:0-2151 GCF_002738345.1 Cucurbita maxima | reverse complement strand
TAAAAAAACCGAGTCACGGTCTTTGTTTTTCGAATGAATTGTGAGGAATGATTTTTAGAATAGGATTTCGAAGAAACGGTGTGCATAAAACAGTAAAATAGTTCTTCAAACCGAACCCTACTTCGGACACCCAAGTCTTGGACGTTTGAAGTACGTGCTAAAAATTCGAGTCTCGGTCTTTTTTCTTCCAAATTTTTTTTAAGGAATGATTAGGCTTGATGATTTAGAATAGGATTTGGAAGAAACGGTGTGCATAAAATAGTAAAAGAGTTCTTCAAATCGAACCCTACTTCGGAAACCCAAATTTGAGACGTTTGAAGTACGTGTTAAAAAAACCGAGTCACGGTCGACATTTTTCGAAAGATTTGTGAGGAATGATTAGGCTTGATGATTTAGAATAGGATTTCGAAGAAACGGTGTGCATAAAACAGTAAAAGAGTTCTTCAAATCGAACCCTACTTCGGAAACCCAAGTTTGGGACGTTTGAAGTACGTGTTAAAAAAACCGAGTCACGGTCGACTTTTTCGAAAGATTTTTGAGGAATAATTAGGCTTGATGATTTAGAATAAGATTTCGACACGGTCGACTTTTTCGAAAGATTTTTGAGGAATAATTAGGCTTGATGATTTAGAATAAGATTTCGAAGAAACGGTGTGCATAAAACAGTAAAAGAGTTCTTCAAATCGAACCCTACTTCGGAAACCATAGTCTGGGACGTTTGAAGTACGTGTTAAAAAAACCAAGTCACGGTCTATGTTTTTCGAAAGATTTTTGAGGAATGATTAGGCTTGATGATTGAGAATAGGATTTCGAAGAAACGGTGTGCATAATAAAGTAAAATAGTTCTTCAAATCGAACCCTTCTTCGGAAACCCAAACAGGGAACTTGTTAGTACGTGCTAAAAAAACCGAGTCACGGTCGACATTTTTCGAAAGATTGGTGAGGAATGATTAGGCTTGATGATTTAGAATAGAATTTCGAAGAAACGGAGGGCATAAAACAGTTAAAGAGTTCTTCAAATCGAACCCTTCTTCGGAAACCCAAACAGGGAACTTGTTAGTACGTGCTAAAAAAACCGAGTCACGGTCGACATTTTTCGAAAGATTGGTGAGGAATGATTAGGCTTGATGATTTAGAATAGAATTTCGAAGAAACGGAGGGCATAAAACAGTTAAAGAGTTCTTCAAATCGAACCCTTCTTCGGAAACCCAAACAGGGAACTTGTTAGTACGTGCTAAAAAAACCGAGTCACGGTCGACATTTTTCGAAAGATTGGTGAGGAATGATTAGGCTTGATGATTTAGAATAGGATTTGGAAGAAACGGTGTGCATAAAATAGTAAAAGAGTTCTTCAAATCGAACCCTACTTCGGAAACCCAAATCTGAGACTTTTGAAGTACGTGTTAAAAAAACCGAGTCACGGTCGACATTTTTCGAAAGATTTGTGAGGAATGATTAGGCTTGATGATTTAGAATAGGATTTCGAAGAAACGGTGTGCATAAAACAGTAAAAGAGTTCTTCAAATCGAACCCTACTTCAGAAACCCAAGTCTGGGACGTTTGAAGTAGGTGCTAAAAAAACCGAGTCACGGTCGACTTTTTCGAAAGATTTTTGAGGAATGATTAGGCTTTATGATTTAGAATAAGATTTCGAAGAAACGGTGTGCATAAAACAGTAAAAGAGTTCTTCAAATCGAACCCTACTTCGGAAACCCAAGTCTGGGACGTTTGAAGTAGGTGTTAAAAAAACCGAGTCACAGTCGACTTTTTTCGAAAGATTTTTGAGGAATGATTAGGCTTGATGATTGAGAATAGGATTTCGAAGAAACGGTGTGCATAATAAAGTAAAATAGTTCTTCAAATGGAACCCTACTTCAGAAACCCAAGTCTGGGACGTTTGAAGTAGGTGTTAAAAAAACCGAGTCACAGTCGACTTTTTTCGAAAGATTTTTGAGGAATGATTAGGCTTGATGATTGAGAATAGGATTTCGAAGAAACGGTGTGCATAATAAAGTAAAATAGTTCTTCAAATGGAACCCTACTTCAGAAACCCAAATCCGGGACGTTTGAAGTACGTGCTAAAAAAACCGAGTCACGGTCTTTGTTTTTCGAAAGATTTGTGAGGAATGATTAGGCTTGATGATTTAGAAT
>NW_019274806.1:0-2151 GCF_002738345.1 Cucurbita maxima | reverse complement strand
GACTAATGATTTGATTTTTTTGGGTTGTAGAGATATCCTTTACAAATCAAGACTTTGTATTATTTTCAAGACACTCATCAAGACATTTGTAAATATGTCTGATATCTTTGAAGGATTTAAGACACATTGAGAGAACCTAAATTTTTTTTGAAGTTGGCTTTTCTAGGATACGTCATCACGAAAGTTTGAGACAAACTCAATGGACCATTGAATGGGTTTTATAAGGCTCAAATAAATTTAAAATCCAAGAAAGCGGATTTGGGTTTGATATTATTTGATTTTGGGTATGGACACAACTAGCTGATTTCTTTTGATTGCATTAATGAATGTATGTAGATGTTTAAAGTGTTCATCTTAATGGTTTTAGAAAATATCAACGCTTCAACAATATAAACTATTGATATTTTTTGAAAGAATTGAAAATATCATTCATAATCATCTGAAATTCGGATGGAGTGCTTTTTAGCCTAAATCGCATGACGTTCCTCACATATTTTCTAAACTGGACATTAAATGCTATTTTATATTTGTCCTTTTAGGAAATTAGAATTTTTCGAAATCCCAATTTCATATCGAATTTTATAAAAATATTTGACTATAAATTCTTTTTATCAAATCATTTTTTATTTGGTTTGGATATCTTATTTATTCTAAAACCTTATTCAAAGGTTTGTAGTTAATTACCAGTATCAGAATTTCTGGTTTCTTTTCAACATGTTGTTAACCTAAAATGTCAGACACGACCACATGCTCTTTGATGCTTTTTGACTTAACCCTAGGGTTCTATTTACAGTGAACTTGTGATAATTTTTGTCAAATTATATATTTGAATACCTAATACATTAAGATATAATATCTTATTTAAATAATCTTAAAATGTCGTAGAATATCATAATATATGTTTAATTAATATGAATCTCATTCAAATTTTAAATATATATTTTTATTTAATGTTTATGATACACATCAATTATTTTACTGTTTAACATATCAAATACCTTAATATGTTTTGATATTATACTTCAAGACTATAGGAACTTACTCAGAGGACTTGAGAGTTACGTTGGCCCACAATGCATCTCATGGACAATGCAAAACTATGGTGGTGCTCGAAGGTGAGTTGTATAAAAAACTAGTCATGCACCAAAAAATCATGGGAAGACAAATGATGGAATTGAAGCAATCGACGCTTGGTTACCAATCAAAGACCTAATGTTTGATGTTGACTCTTTTGATGAAAGAGACACATGATCGAAGAACAAGAAATGTGGCGGTAGCTCTGAGAACTCTATTACACTCATAAAAAAATGTGTCGAAGAGTTAGACATTACATAGAAGATCTTGCTTTCATCGAGGAGACCCGAGTTTGATTCTCGACATGAAATTTTATTTTCTTATTTCTTTTATTTTATAGTTTCATATTTAAACTTTACCTAGGTTTTGAGAAGCATTATAATGGATGAGTTCAATAGTATCTTAAATTCAAAAGACTCTTATGAACTTGGTTTGAGAGTCACTATAATGATCAAGTTATCTTAGATTAAAAAGACTTTTATGAACTTTGAACCTTTAATAGGGTTATGTCATAGATATTTGGCTCAATTTCAACAAGTAAGGTTGAGGTGATTCAAATGGTTAATGTGATAATCCGGTCATTTTCAAGGTCTCTTTTGTTGAACGCCATCATGGCTGAGATGACTGAGATGAGCACCCAAGTGATTTTGACAAGGAGGGTCGTAGAGAACCCCACCCCAAGCCAAGCTCATTTTGGGCTTAACAAACTTAAAATCTAAAAACACAAAGCCTTAAATGGGAACTCAGATTCTAAGGAAGTAAAAAACTTTATTTTTGACGTAGAACAATACTTGAAGGTTACACGAACTTGCTCGTAGGACCTAAGAGTTACGTTGGCCACAATGCATCTCATGGACGATGGCGCTCGAAGGTGGATGATATAAAAAATGGGTCATGCACCATAAACTCATGGGAAGATCGTTGATGGAATCGATGCAATCGACGCTCCTCTGGATGGGTTGCCAATTAAAGACCTGAGGTTTGATGTTGACTCTTTTGAAGAAAAAACCAACGATTGAACACCTCAAAATGTCGCGGTAGCTCTAAGAACTCTACCATACGACCTGAGAGTTGAGG
>NW_019274805.1:0-2151 GCF_002738345.1 Cucurbita maxima | reverse complement strand
AACATTTAAAATAGTTAATAATTATTTAAATAAATTCTTTTGACGAAATTTTAATTTTAATTTTCTCATTCATATTTTCTACACTTATTCAAAATTTTCGTAATTTCTCTACTAAATTCTTTCAAACGACTCGAGTCAAGTCTTATTTAGTAGGCAAAATCATTTCTACAATGTTAAAATTTGCGATTTTTTCATAGCAGATGACTAATGTGGTTGACTTTAGACATCTTGTCCAACGAAATGAAACAAAACTAGGTTTCACATGAAACTCACGCATTTTCAGTTCTCTCGTGTATCCATTTTTTACTCGAGCATCGTAATAATAGAGATATTGTTTTAAAACAACGAGCAAAATTTAAAGTTTTTATTTATTTATTATTATTATTATCTAATAGGTTTTAACCTATCTATACTTATAATATATTAATTTCAATATTACCCTTTATAATTTAAATAATTTGTTTAGAAATTTGTGGCAGATTTCAAAATCAATACCAAAGCTGCGAAATTTTCTGACGTTGACGGTTGTGAGAGTAACAAAGGACAAATAAAAACAAAAACAAAAACATTGAGTTGACTTTGACCAAGTTGTTGTTGACTTCCTTGCTTCAAAAATATGTTTTCAATATTTAAAAAAAGGAAAATATTACAATAAATGTAATGTTTGGGTAATTATTTTTCATATTTTTTTAGAATAATTAATGTTTAAAGAATAATAATTTTTTTATGTATTATTTGATCAATTTAAAAAATAAAAATTTAATTTTCTCACTAAAAATTACAATTAAAATAGTCTTTGAAGAAAAATGCTGCAACCCCCACATTTTAGGAAAATATTTTTTATAATTACTAAATTACAATTAAAATAATTTTATAATAATAATAAAATTATTATTAGTATATTTAAAAAATTAAAAAAAAAATGAAATTCTCTCTCAATTTTTTCTACCAAACTCTTCTAGATTTTAATAATTTCTCTACCAATTTTTTTCTAAATTTGGGTTGAGTCAAGTCTTATTTGGCAGGTGAAAACATGTAACATTCTTTAAAATTGTTAAAATATTTTAAATTAATATAATACTGCTCTATGCTCGAGATTCAGTTCAGAATTTGAAATTTGAATTTAGCTCTTAATAGTGGTAACTTTCAGAGAACTAAAAATTATACCCACAAACTAACACGGGATCTTTTAAGATGTTTTTTTCTCACTCATATGTTTTTGTTAAGAAATAAAAATAGAAAATAGAATTGGAAAAGTGTATGATCTTCATTCGGTTTACGACGATTAAATAGATACAAACTATTAACTAATACCTAAAAATAGAAAAAAAATATATAACTAACTAAATCTTTTAAATAAATAAAATACACGATTAATCAAATTTATACTAACAACTCCCTAAATATCTCTTACATATATTCTATCTAATATATCTCCAAAATATCCTCTTAAACTCCCCCTCAAGTGGGAGAAGTTGGAGAGTGTATGTCGATCACACCCAACTTGTTCTTCAAAAGGTCAAATTGCTGTCTTCCCAGAGCTGTAGTAAAAACATCTGCCAATTGCATTTTGGTCAAAATATAACACGGTTTGATGATTCCAGCTTGTAACTTTTCTCGAACTATATGACAATCTATTTCAATGTGTTTCGTACGTTCGTGAAAAACTGGATTGGCTGTTATATGTAATGTTGCTTGATTATCACAATATAATAATGCTGGTTCGAACAGTGGAACATTCAAGTCTTGAAGAATGTATCTTAACCAAGTTAACTCTAAACAAGTATTTGCCATAGCTCGATACTCGGCTTCTGCTGATGATCTGGACACATTAGTCTGCTTTTTAGACTTCCAAGAAATAACTGAATTTCCATGGAAAATGCAGAACCCAGAAATAGACCGTCTGGAAATTCGACAACCACCCTAACCAGAATCGCAATATGCTTGTAATCTTAAATTGTTTTCAGATGGCAGTAGGAGTCCTTGACCAGGAGTGCCTTTGATGTACCTCAGAACTCGAAAAACTGCCTCCCAATGTGGTTTTCTTGGTTCATGCATAAATTGGCTAAGCATACGAACTGAATAAGCTATGTCAGGCCTAGTGACAGTCAAATATATTAATCTGCCAATCAACCGTCTGTATTTACTTGG
>NW_019274804.1:0-2152 GCF_002738345.1 Cucurbita maxima | reverse complement strand
TTCGGAAACCCAAATCTGGGACGTTTGAAGTACGTGCCAAACAAACCGAGTCACGGTCGAAGTTTTTTGGAAGTTTTGTGAGGAATGATTAGGCTTGATGATTTAGAATAGAATTTCGAAGAAACGGGGTGCATAAAACAGTAATAGTGTGCTTCAAATCGAACCCTACTTCGGAAACCCAAATCTGGGACGTTTGAAGTACGTGCTAAAAAAACCGAGTCACGGTCGAAGTTTTTTGGAAGTTTTGGGGGGAATGATTAGGTTTGATGATTTATAATAGAATTTCGAAGAAATGGAGTACATAAAACAGTAAAAGTGTGCTTCAAATCGAACCCTACATCGGAAACCCAAATCAGGGACGTTTGAAGTACGTGTTAAAAAAACCGACTTTTTTTGGAAGTTTTGTGGGGAATGATTAGGCTTGAAGATTTAGAATAGAATTTCGAAGAAACGAAGTGCATAAAACAGTAAAAGTGTGCTTCAAATCGAACCCTACTTCGGAAACCCAAATCTGGGACGTTTGAAGTACGTGCTAAAAAAACCGAGTCACGCTCGACGTTTTTTGGAAGTTTTGTGGGGAATGATTAGGCTTGATGATTTAGAATAGAATTTCGAAGAAACGGAGTGCATAAAACAGTAAAAGTGTGCTTCAAATCGAACCCTACTTCGGAAACCAAAATCTGGGACGTTTGAAGTACGTGCTAAAAAAACCAATTGACGGTCGACCTTTTTTAGAAGTTTTGTGGGGAATGATTAGGCTTGATGATTTAGAATAGAATTTCGAAGAAACAGAGTGCATAAAACAGTAAAAGTGTGCATCAAATCGAACCCTACTTCGGAAACCTAAATCTGGGACGTTTGAAGTACGTGCTAAAAAATCGAGTCACGTTCGAAATTTTTTGGAAGCTTTCGGGGGAATGATTAGGCTTGATGATTTAGAATAGAATTTTGAAGAAACGGAGTGCATAAAATAGTAAAAGTGTGCCTCAAATCAAACTCTACTTCGGAAACCCAAATCTGGGACGTTTGAAGTACGTGCTAAAAAAACCGATTGACGGTCGACGTTTTTTGGAAGTTTTGGGGGGAATGATTAGGCTTGATGATTTAGAATAGAATTTCGATGAAACGGAGTGCATAAAAAAGTAAAAGTGTGCTTCAAATCGAATCTTACTTCGGAAACCCGAATCTGGGACGTTTGAAGTACGTGCTAAAAAAATCGAGTCACGGTCGAAGTTTTTTGGATGTTTTGGGGGGAATGATTAGGCTTGATGATTTAAAATAGAATTTTGAAGAAACAGAGTGCATAAACCAGTAAAAGTGTGCTGCAAATCGAACCCTACTTCGGAAACTTAAATCTGGGACGTTTGAAGTACGTGCTAAAAAAACCGAGTCACGGTCGACGTTTTTTGGAAGTTTTGTGGGGAATGATTAGGCTTGATGATTTAGAATAGAATTTCGAAGAAACGGAGTGCATAAAACAGTAAAAGAGTTCGTCAAATCGAACCCTTCTTCGGAAAACCGAACAGGGAAGTTTTTAGTACGTGCTAAAAAACCGAGTCACGGTCGAAGTTTTTTGGAAGTTTTGGGGGGAATGATTAGGCTTGATGATTTAGAATAGAATTTCGAAGAAACAGAGTGCATAAAACAGTAAAAGTGTGCTTCAAATCGAACCCTACTTCGGAAACTTAAATCTGGGACGTTTGAAGTACGTGCTAAAAAAACCGAGTCACGCTCGACGTTTTTTGGAAGTTTTGTGGGGAATGATTAGGCTTGATGATTTAGAATAGAATTTCGAAAAAACGGAGTGCATAAAACAGTAAAAGTGTGCTTCAAATCGAACCCTACTTCGGAAACACAAAACTAGGACTTTTGAAGTACGTGCTAAAAAAACCGAGTCACGGTCGAAGTTTTTTGGAAATTTTGTGGGGAATGATTCGGCTTGATGATTTAGAATAGAATTTCGAAGAAACGGAGTGCATAAAACAGTAAAAGTGTGCTTCAAATCGAACCCTACTACGGAAACCAAAATCTGGGACGTTTGAAGTACGTGCTAAAAAACCGAGTCACGCTCGACGTTTTTTGGAAGTTTTGTGGGGAATGATTAGTCTTGATGATTTAGAATAGAATTTCGAAGTAACAGAGTGCATAAAAC
>NW_019274803.1:602-2152 GCF_002738345.1 Cucurbita maxima | reverse complement strand
ATCGAACCCTACTTCGGAAACCCAAATCTGGGACGTTTGAAGTACGTTTTAAAAAAACTGAGTCACGGTCGACGTTTTTCAAAACATTTGTGGGGAATGATTAGGCTTGATGATTTAGAATACAATTCCGAACAAACGGAGTGCATCAAAACAGTAAAAGAGTGCTTCATATCGAACCCTATTTTCGAAACTCAAATCTGGGACGATTGAAGTACGTGCTAAAAAAACCGAGTCACGGTCGACGTTTTTCTAAAGTTTTGTGAGGCATGTTTACGGTTGATGATTTAGAACAGAATTTCCAACAATCGGAGTGCATCAAAACAGTAAAAGAGTCCTTCAAATCGAACCCTACTTCGGAAACCCAAATCTGGGACGTTTGAAGTACGTTTTAAAAAAACTGAGTCACGGTCGACGTTTTTCAAAACATTTGTGGGGAATGATTAGGCTTGATGATTTAGAATAGATTTTCGAAGAAACGGAGTGCATCAAAACAGTAAAGGAGTTCTTCAAATCGAACCCTACTTCGGAAACCCAAATCTGGGACGTTTGAAGTACGTTTTAAAAAAACTGAGTCACGGTCGACGTTTTTCAAAACATTTGTGGGGAATGATTAGGCTTGATGATTTAGAATACAATTTCGAACAAACGGAGTGCATCAAAACAGTAAAAGAGTGCTTCATATCGAACCTTATTTTCGAAACCCAAATCTGGGACGTTTGACGTACGTGCTAAAAAAACTGAGTCACGATCGACATTTTTAAAAAGTTTTGTGGGGAATGATTAGGCTTGATGATTTAGAATAGATTTTCGAAGAAACGGAGTGCATCAAAACAGTAAAGGAGTTCTTCAAATCGAACCCTACTTCGAAAACCCAAATCTGGGACGTTTGAAGTACGTTTTAAAAAAACTGAGTCACGGTCGACGTTTTTCAAAACATTTGTGGGGAATGATTAGGCTTGATGATTTAGAATACAATTTCGAACAAACGGAGTGCATCAAAACAGTAAAAGAGTGCTTCATATCGAACCCTATTTTCGAAACTCAAATCTGGGACGATTGAAGTACGTGCTAAAAAAACCAAGTCACGGTCGACGTTTTTCTAAAGTTTTGTGAGGCATGTTTACGGTTGATGATTTAGAACAGAATTTCCAACAATCGGAGTGCATCAAAACAGTAAAAGAGTCCTTCAAATCGAACCCTACTTCGGAAACCCAAATCTGGGACGTTTGAAGTACGTGCTAAAAAAACCGAGTCACGATCGACATTTTTAAAAAGTTTTGTGGGGAATGAGTAGGCTTGATGATTTAGAATAGATTTTAGAAGAAACGGAGTGCATCAAAACAGTAAAGGAGTTCTTCTAGGCTTGATGATTTAGAATAGATTTTAGAAGAAACGGAGTGCATCAAAACAGTAAAGGAGTTCTTCAAATCGAACCCTACTTCGGAAACCCAAATCTGGGACGTTTGAAGTACGTTTTAAAAACACTGAGTCACGGTCGACGTTTTTCAAAACATTTGTGGGGAATGATTAGGCTTGATGATTTAGAATAC
>NW_019274803.1:0-593 GCF_002738345.1 Cucurbita maxima | reverse complement strand
GGAATGATTAGGCTTGATGATTTAGAATACAATTTCGAACAAACGGAGTGCATCAAAACAGTAAAAGAGTGCTTCATATCGAACCCTATTTTCGAAACCCAAATCTGGGACGTTTGAAGTACGTGCTAAAAAACCGAGTCACGATCGACATTTTTAAAAAGTTTTGTGGGGAATGATTAGGCTTGATGATTTAGAATAGATTTTCGAAGAAACGGAGTGCATCAAAACAGTAAAGGAGTTCTTCAAATCGAACCCTACTTCGAAAACCCAAATCTGGGACGTTTGAAGTACGTTTTAAAAAAACTGAGTCACGGTCGACGTTTTTCAAAACATTTGTGGGGAATGATTAGGCTTGATGATTTAGAATACAATTTCGAACAAACGGAGTGCATCAAAACAGTAAAAGAGTGCTTCATATCGAACCCTATTTTCGAAACTCAAATCTGGGACGATTGAAGTACGTGCTAAAAAACCGAGTCACGGTCGACGTTTTTCTAAAGTTTTGTGAGGCATGTTTACGGTTGATGATTTAGAACAGAATTTCCAACAATCGGAGTGCATCAAAACAGTAAAAGAGTCCTTCAAATCGAACC
>NW_019274802.1:0-2148 GCF_002738345.1 Cucurbita maxima | reverse complement strand
CAATTGTCCTCTCGGAATCAACTTTGTACTGAGTGGAGGTAACGTAGTTGCCAATGTAACCAACGCATTCTTCAGGAACAAGTTTGAAGTATCGGACATTGTGGAGCTCAACGTTCAATCTCCAGCTTTCGTAGTAGTTTTTTAGGCTGATTTTGAGGCCATTTTTGTTCCTTCGGTTGACAATGTTCCAGTCTGCAGCTGTTACAGCCATGAAGAGGCAAAAGAAAGTGGAGAAAAGGGGTAGTACAGGTTTTGCCTTTGCCATTGCCATTGAAATTGTTTTTGGGTTGTGAAATGGAAGGGATTTCGAAGCGTTTAAGTAAGCATGGAGGGGGAAAGATCCGAAGGGACAGAGTCAATTGAGCAAAATAAGAACAGTTTTGGACCCTAAATGTAAGGTGTTCTGCCACCACAACGGGATAATAAGTTTCTAACATTCTTAATCAAAATGTATTTAAAACATTTTTAAATTTTTAAATAAAAAATGGATCTAAATTGATAAATCTGAGTTCGACAATTATTTAAAATTGGATCAAAATTGATTCAGTTAGGAGAGCCCTAAAAATCAATTTATGTTCATTATAATCTCATAACCATTCATTTTTCAAACAATTTAGTATATTTAAAAGTTCAAATTCTTCGATCAATCAGTTCATGGTCTCAAACTGAAATTTCAATCAATCAATTTATGTTCATTAGAATTGAAATTTCAAACATTTACAACAACTTGATCTTAGCTTGAAACTCTAAATCGTCTCAAATCTATCCACAAAAGAGTCTAGAGACAAAACTTGGCAGCCCTTGATTTGGAAGCCAGCAATTTGATTTCAGCGCCCACGCTCTCGTCTCAAGTCTCCCATCATGCATCACATCAACGTGCAAAGCCTTTTGGATTTGAAGACCACATTCCACCAAAAGTTAGTTTAATTTAGACAATAGGAAATAGAACAATAATCTAAATTCGAAGAGTTCGATCAATCCAAGGAGAGGTAATTCCTGAATTCTTTTTAGAAAACAAGTAATATTTTAGATCCTAAAAGTATTCAGCCCTAAAAAGCTTTTAAAGAAAATACCAGGCTACATATCTCATTACATTGAAAACTCATGAACTTACAATTTGGTGTCGATTTAACCAAAGCTATCATGTAGAGACCAAATGGAACAGATGTGAGCAAGAAATTTTCAAACATCTGTAACGATGGTCTCAGTCGATTTTCCAGACTCGTAACTGTATCAAACCATTCATAAAAGAAATGATACATGACTAAGTCTGGTAGCACCAGATTTCTCGCGAAAACAATTAGTAATCAACATAAATTCAAATCTATAAAGTAACAAGCATCAAACACAGATCCACCATTCTGCAATTACCTCTAAAAGATAGAACAAACACGAATCAAAAATAAAAAATAAAACTCTAGCAGTAGAGCGATAATGGTGGTAGCAGTGTGCCAACCTTAACCATATCTCCAGCAATTTCAAAATTAGGGCAGAAAATGGAGAGACGCAAAGAAGGTGATAGAAGAGGACGACGGTGCGAGAAAGAATTACGGTTTAACACGATTGAAGGGGCTCCCATCTGATGAAAAGGCTTAGGGTTTTGCCCATATTTATATACAATTTTAGAGGGGATGACGGACGGGCTTGGGCTTTAAGGCCCAAAACTATTGAGGCCCAGTGTTCTGTGGGCCATTTTTGGGCCTAATTGTAGTGTTTCTTATTTATTTCCGTAGATTAATCTCTTAAAAGATAATTTTTTACTATGTGATTTTTAAAAATATAAATATAATGTTACTATATGATTTTTAAAAATTCAAATTTCAATATTACTAGTTTTCGAACCTGCAAAGATAAACGGAAGTAAGAAGTAGAATCCCCTATAACGTAGAAAGCGAGGTGGGAACGAGATGGGGTCGTTTAGCTAACGAACAAAAAAATCTCTTCTCACTCTTCCCATTCTCAGTTTAAATAAGGACCCGTCGGAATCCTTTATAACGTATAGAGCAAGGCGGGGACGAGACGGGAGGCCTGTATAACTAACAGGGAAAAATCTCTCCTCATTTTATCCCCATTCTCCATTCAAACGAAAGTTTCTAACTCCGACAACTCGTCCCCGCCAATTAAAAGCAAAAAAGTCAACAAAATTTC
>NW_019274801.1:0-2154 GCF_002738345.1 Cucurbita maxima | reverse complement strand
TTGATGATTTATCATCTTATTTCTAAGAAACGGAGTGCATAAAAACGTCAACAGAGTTCTTCAAATCGAACCCTACTTCGGAAACCCGAATCGTGGAAGTTTTAATTACGTGCTAAGAAAACCGAGTAACGATCGTCGTTTTTCGAAAGTTTTGTGAGGAATGATAAGGCTTGATGATTTATCATCTTATTTCTAAGAAACGGAGTGCATAAAAACGTCAACAGAGTTCTTCAAATCGAACCCTACTTCGGCAACCCAAATCTGAAATATTTGAAGTACGTGCTAAAAAAACCAAGTCACGATCGTCGTTTTTTGGAAGTTTTGTGAGGAATGATAAGGCTTGATGATTTATCATGTTATTTCTAAGAAACAGAGTGCATAAAACCGTCAACAGAGTTCTTCAAATCGAACCCTACTTCGGAAACCCAAATCTGGAAAATTTGAAGTACGTGCTAAAAAAACCAAGTCACGATCGTCGTTTTTCGAAAGTTTTTTGAGGAATGATAAGGCTTGATGATTTATCATATTATTTCTAAGAAACGGAGTGCATAAAACCGTCAACAGAGTTCTTCAAATCGAAACCTACTTCGGAAACTCAAATCTGGGAAATTTGAAGTACGTGCTAAAAAAACCTAGTCACGATCGTCGTTTTTTGAGGGTTTTGTGAGGAATGATAAGGCTTGATGATTTATCATATTATTTCTAGGAAACGGAGTGCATAAAACCGTCAACAAAGTTCTTCAAATCGAACCCTACTTCGGAAACCTGAATCGTGGAAGTTTTAAGTACGTGCTAAAAAAACCGAGTCACGATCGTCGTTTTTCGAAAGTTTTGTGAGGAATGATAAGGCTTGATGATTTATCATCTTATTTCTAAGAAACGGAGTGCATAAAAACGTCAACAGAGTTCTTCAAATCGAACCCTACTTCGGAAACCCAAATATGGGAAATTTGAAGTACATGCTAAAAAAACGAGTCACGATCGTCGTTTTTCGAAGGTTTTGTGAGGAATGATAAGGCTTGATGATTTAGAATATTCTTTCTAAGAAACAGAGTGCATAATAACGTCAACAGAGTTCTTCAAATCGAACCCTACTTCGGAAACCCAAATCGTGAAAGTTTGAAGTACGTGGTAAAAAAACCGAGTCACGATCGTCGTTTTTCGAAGGTTTTGTGAGGAATGATAAGGCTTGATGATTTAGAATATTATTTCTAAGAAACAGAGTGCATAATAACGTCAACAGAGTTCTTCAAATCGAACCCTACTTCGGAAACCCGAATCGTGGAAGTTTTAATTACGTGCTAAAAAAACCGAGTCACGATCGTCGTTTTTCGGAAGTTTTGTGAGGAATGATAAGGCTTGATGATTTATCATTTTATTTCTATGAAACAGAGTGCATAAAACCGTCAACAGAATTCTTCAAATCGAACCCTACTTTGGAAACCCGAATCGTGGAAGTTTGAAGTACGTGCTAAAAACACCGAGTTACGATCGTCGTTTTTCGAAAGTTTTGTGAGGAATGATAAGGCTTGATGATTTATCATTTTATTTCTATGAAACAGAGTGCATAAAACCGTCAACAGAATTCTTCAAATCGAACCCTACTTTGGAAACCCGAATCGTGGAAGTTTGAAGTACGTGCTAAAAACACCGAGTTACGATCGTCGTTTTTCGAAAGTTTTGTGAGGAATGATAAGGCTTGATGATTTATCATCTTATTTCTAACGATCGTCGTTTTTCGAAAGTTTTGTGAGGAATGATAAGGCTTGATGATTTATCATCTTATTTCTAAGAAACGGAGTGCATAAAAATGTCAACCGAGTTCTTCAAATCGAACCCTACTTCGGAAACTCGAATCGTGGAAGTTTTAATTACGTGCTAAAAAAACCGAGTCACGATCGTCGTTTTTCGAACGTTTTGTGAGGAATGATAAGGCTTGATGATTTATCATCTTATTTCTAAGAAACGGAGTGCATAAAACCGTCAACAGAGTTCTTCAAATCGAACCCTACTTCGGAAACCCAAATCTGGAAAATTTGAAGTACGTGCTAAAAAAACCGAGTCACGATCGTCGTTTTTCGAACGTTTTGTGAGGAATGATAAGGCTTGATGATTTATCATCTTATTTCTAAGAAACGGAGTGCATAAAAACGT
>NW_019274800.1:0-2155 GCF_002738345.1 Cucurbita maxima | reverse complement strand
AGAGTTCTTCAAATGGAACCCTTCTTCCGAAACCCTAACAGGGAAGTTTGTAGTACGTGCTAAAAAAACCGAGTCACGGTCGACGTTTGTCGAAAGTTTTGTGAGGAATGATAAAGCTAGATGATTTTGAATATTATTTCTAAGAAACGGAGTGCGTAAAACAGTAAAAGAGTTCTTCAAATGGAACCCTTCTTCCGAAACCCTATTTCACGGTCGACGTTTGTCGAAAGTTTTGTGAGGAATGATAAGGCTAGATGATTTAGAATATTATTTCTAAGAAACGGAGTGCGTTAAATCGTAAAAGAGTTCTTCAAATGGAACCCTTCTTCCGGAACCCTAACAGGGAAGTATGTAGTACGTGCTAAAAAAACCGAATCACGGTCGACGTTTGCCGAAAGTTTTGTGAGGAATGATAAGGCTAGATGATTTAGAATATTATTTCTAAGAAACGGAGTGCGTAAAACAGTAAAAGAGTTCTTCAAATGGAACCCTTCTTCCGAAACCCAAACAGGGAAGTATGTAGTACGTGCTAAAAAAACCGAGTCACGGTCGACGTTTGTCGAAAGTTTTGTGAGGAATGATAAGGCTAGACGATTTAGAATATTATTTCTAAGAAACGGAGTGCGTAAAACAGTAAAAGAGTTCTTCAAATGGAACCCTTCTTACGAAACCCTAATAGAGAAGGTTGTAGTACGTGCTAAAAAAACCGAGTCACGGTCGACGTTTGACGAAAGTTTTGTGAGGAATGATAAGGCTAGATGATTTAGAATATTATTTCTAAGAAACGGAGTGCGTAAAACAGTAAAAGAGTTCTTCAAATGGAACCCTTCTTCCGAAACTTAAACAGGAAAGTATGTAGTACGTGCTAAAAAAACCGAGTCTCGGTCGACGTTTGTAGAAAGTTTTGTGAGGAATGATAAGGCTTGATGATTTAGAATATTATTTCTAAGAAACGGAGTGCGTAAAACAGTAAAAGAGTTCTTCAAATGGAACCCTTCTTCCGAAACCCTAACAGGGAAGTTTGTAGTACGTGCTAAAAAAACCGAGTCACGGTCGACGTTTGTCGAAAGTTTTGTGAGGAATGATAAGGCTAGATGATTTAGAATATTATTTCTAAGAAACGGAGTGCGTAAAACAGTAAAAGAGTTCTTCAAATGGAACCCTTCTTCCGAAAACCAAACAGGGAAGTATGTAGTACGTGCTAAAAATACCGAGTCACGGTNACGGTCGACGTTTGTCGAAAGTTTTGTGTGGAATGATAAGGCTAGATGATTTAGAATATTATTTCTAAGAAACGGAGTGCGTAAAACAGTAAAAGAGTTCTTCAAATGGAACCCTTCTTCCGAAACCCTAACAGGGAAGTTTGTAGTACGTGCTAAAAAAACCGAGTCACGGTCGACGTTTGTCGAAAGTTTTGTGAGGAATGATAAGGCTAGATGATTTAGAATATTATTTCTAAGAAACGGAGTGCGTAAAACAGTAAAAGAGTTCTTCAAATGGAACCCTTCTTCCGAAACCCAAACAGGGAAGTATGTAGTACGTGCTAAAAAAACCGAGTCACAGTCGACGTTTGTCGAAAGTTTTGTGAGGAATGATAAGGCTAGATGATTTAGAATATTATTTCTAAGAAACGGAGTGCGTAAAACAGTAAAAGAGTTCTTCAAATGGAACTCTTCTTCCGAAACCCTAACAGGGAAGTTTAGGGTACGTGCTAAAAAAACCGAGTCACGGTCGACGTTTGTCGAAAGTTTTATGAGGAATGATAAGGTTAGATGATTTAGAATATTATTTCTAAGAAACTGAGTGCGTAAAACAGTAAAAGAGTTCTTCAAATGGAACCCTTCTTCCGAAACCCTAACAGGGAAGTTTGTAGTACGTGCTAAAAAAACCGAGTCACGATCGACGTTTGTCGAAAGTTTTCTGAGGAATGATAAAGCTAGATGATTTAGAATATTATTTCTAAGAAACGGAGTGCGTAAAACAGTAAAAGAGTTCTTCAAATGGAACGCTTCTTTCCGAAACCCTAATAGGGAAGTTTGTAGTACGTGCTAAAAAAACCGAGTCACGGTCGACGTTTCGAAAGTTTTGTGAGGAATGATAAGGCTTGATGATTTAGAATATTATTTCTAAGAAACGGAGTGCGTAAAGCAGTAAA
>NW_019274799.1:1718-2155 GCF_002738345.1 Cucurbita maxima | reverse complement strand
CACAAAACTTTCGAAAAACGTCGATCGTGACTCGGTTTTTTTAGCACGAACTTCAAACTATCCAGATTTGGGTTTCCGAAGAAGGGTTCGATTTGAAGAACTCTTTTACGGTTTTATGCACTCCGTTCCTGAGATATAATATTCTAAATCATCAACCCTTATCATTCCTAATTTACGGTTTTATGCACTCCGTTCCTGAGATATAATATTCTAAATCATCAACCCTTATCATTCCTAACAAAACTTTCGAAAAACGTCGATCGTGACTCGATTTTTTTAGCACGTACTTCAAACTTCCTAGATTTGGGTTTTCGAAGTAGGGTTCGATTTGAAGAACTCTTTTATTGTTTTATGCTCTCCGTTTCTTAGAAATAATATTCTAAATCATCAAGCCTTATCATTCCTCACAAAACTTTCGAAAAACGTCGATCGTGACT
>NW_019274799.1:0-1471 GCF_002738345.1 Cucurbita maxima | reverse complement strand
TTTTAGCACGTACTTCAAACTTCCCAGATTTGGGTTTTCTAAGTAGGGTTCTATTTGAAGAACTCTTTTCCTGTTATATGCTCTCCGTTTCTTAGAAATAATATTCTAAATCATCAAGCCTTATCATTCCTCACAAAACTTTCGAAAAACGTCGATCGTGACTAGGCTTTTTTAGCACGAACTTCAAACAATCCAGATTTGGGGTTCCGTAGTAGGGTTCGATTTGAAGAACTCTTTTACTATTTTATGCACTCCGTTTCTGAGAAATAATATTCTAAATCATCAAGCCGTATCATTCCTCACAAAGTTTCGAAAAACGTCGATCGTCACTCGATTTTTTTAGCACGTACTTCAAACTTCCCAGATTTGGGTTTCCGTAGTAGGGTTCGATTTGAAGAACTCTTTTACTGTTTTATGTTCTCCGTTTCTTAGAAATAATATTCTAAATCATCAAGCCTTATCATTCCACACAAAACTTTCGAAAAACGTCGATCGTGACTCGGTTTTTTTAGCACGAACTTCAAACTATCCAGATTTGGGTTTCCGTAGTAGGGTTCGATTTGAAGAACTCTTTTACTATTTTATGCACTCCGTTTCTTAGAAATAATATTCTAAATCATCAAGCCTTATCATTCCTCACACAGTTTCGAAAAACGTCGATCGTGACTCGATTTATTTAGCACGTACTTCAAACTTCCCAGATTTGGGTTTTCTAAGTAGGGTTCGATTTGAAGAACTCTTTTACTGTTTTATGCTCTCCGTTTCTTAGAAATAATATTCTAAATCATCAAGCCTTATCATTCCTCACAAAACTTTCGAAAAACGTCGATCGTGACTAGGTTTTTTTAGCACGAACTTCAAACTATCCAGATTTGGGTTTCCGTAGTAGGGTTCGATTTGAAGAACTCTTTTACTATTTTATGCACTCCGTTTCTGAGAAATAATATTCTAAATCATCAAGCCTTATCATTCCTCACAAAGTTTCGAAAAACGTCGATTGTCACTCGATTTTTTTAGCACGTACTTCAAACTTCCCAGATTTGGGTTTTCTAAGTAGGGTTCGATTTGAAGAACTCTTTTATTGTTTTATGCTCTCCGTTTCTTAGAAATAATATTCTAAATCATCAAGCCTTATCATTCCTCACAAAACTTTCGAAAAACGTCGATCGTGACTAGGTTTTTTTAGCACGAACTTAAAACTATCCAGATTTGGGTTTCCGTAGTAGGGTTCGATTTGAAGAACTCTTTTACTATTTTATGCACTCCGTTTCTTAGAAATAATATTCTAAATAATCAAGCCTTATCACTCCTCGCAAAACTTTCGAAAAACGTCGATCGTGACTCGGTTTTTTTTGCACGAACTTCAAACTATCCAGATTTAGGTTTCCGTAGTAGGGTTCGATTTGAAGAACTCTTTTACTATTTTATGCACTCCGTTTCTGAGAAATAATATTCTAAATCATCAAGCCTT
>NW_019274798.1:0-2159 GCF_002738345.1 Cucurbita maxima | reverse complement strand
GATAGTTACTCGGTTTATTTAGCACGTTTTTCAAACGTCCCAGTTTGGGGTTTGCGAATTAGGGTTACGATTTCAAGCACTATTTATCTTCTTTATACACTCTGTTTCTTCGACATTATTTTGTAAAAAATCATACTTAATCACTCCCCTTAAAAGTTTCTTAAAATATGGACTGTTACTCGGTTTTTTTAGCACGTGTCGGTTTGGCGTTTGTGAATTAGGCTTTCGATTTTAACAAATTTATTGCTGCTTTATACACTCCGTTTCTTAAATTTTAAATCATCTGGCCTAATCATTCCCCACAAAAGTTTTGGAAAACATTCACAGTTACTCGTTTTTTATAGCACTTGTTTCAAAAGCCCACGTTCGGGGTTTACGAAACAGGGTTTCAATTTTAAGCACATTTTTCCTGCTTTATACACTCCGTTTCTTCGACCCTCTATTAGAAATCATCATGCCTAATCATTCGCCATAAAAGTTTTGAGAAACATGGATAGTTACTCGGTTTATTTAGCACGTTTTTCAAACGTCCCAGTTTGGGGTTTGCGAATTAGGGTTACGATTTCAAGCACTATTTATCTTCTTTATACACTCTGTTTCTTCGACATTATTTTGTAAAAAATCATACTTAATCACTCCCCTTAAAAGTTTCTTAAAATATGGACTGTTACTCGGTTTTTTTAGCACGTGTCGGTTTGGTGTTTGTGAATTAGGCTTTCGATTTTAACAAATTTATTGCTGCTTTATACACTCCGTTTCTTAAATTTTAAATCATCAGGCCTAATCATTCCCCACAAAAGTTTTGGGAAACATTCACAACTACTCGTTTTTTATAGCACGTGTTTCAAAAGCCCGCGTTCGGGGTTTACGAAACGAGGTTTCAATTTTAAGCACATTTTTTCTGCTTTATACATTTCGTTTCTTCGACCCCCTATTAGAAATCATCATGCCTAATCATTCGCCATAAAAGTTTTGAGAAACATGGATAGTTACTCGGTTTTTTTAGCACGTTTTTCAAACGTCCCGGTTTGGGGTTTGCGAATTAGGGTTACGATTTCAAGCACTATTTTACTGCTTTATACACTCTCTTTCTTCGACATTCTTTTGTAAAAAATCATGCTTAATCACTCCCCTTAAAAGTTTCTTAAAATATGGACTGTTACTCGGTTTTTTTAGCACGTGTCGGTTTGGCGTTTGTGAATTAGGCTTTCGATTTTAAGAAATTTATTGCTGCTTTATACACTCCGTTTCTTCCATTTTAAATCATCAGGCCTAATCATTCCCCAAAAAAGTTTTGGAAAACATTCGCAGTTACTCGTTTTTTATAGCACGTCTTTCAAAAGCCCACGTTCGGGGTTTACGAAACGAGGTTTCAATTTTAAGCACATTTTTTCTGCTTTATACATTCCGTTTCTTCGACCCCCTATTAGAAATCATCATGCCTAATCATTCGCCATAAAAGTTTTGAGAAACATGGATAGTTACTCGGTTTTTTTAGCACGTTTTTCAAACGTCCCGGTTTGGGGTTTGCGAATTAGGGTTACGATTTCAAGCACTATTTATCTTCTTTATACACTCTGTTTCTTCGACATTCTTTTGTAAAAAATCATGCTTAATCACTCCCCTTAAAAGTTTCTTAAAATATGGACTGTTACTCGATTTTTTTAGCACATGTCGGTTTGGCGTTTGTGAATTAGGCTTTCGATTTTAAGAAATTTATTGCTGCTTTATACACTCCGTTTCTTCCATTTTAAATCATCAGGCCTAATCATTCCCCAAAAAAGTTTTGGAAAACATTCGCAGTTACTCGTTTTTTATAGCACGTCTTTCAAAAGCCCACGTTCGGGGTTTACGAAAAAGGGTTTCAATTTTAAGCACATTTTTCGTGCTTTATACACTCCGTTTCTTCGACCCTCTATTAGAAATCATCATGCCTAATCATTCGCCATAAAAGTTTTGAGAAACATGGATAGTTACTCGGTTTTTTAGCACGTTTTTCAAACGTCCCGGTTTGGGGTTTGCGAATTAGGGTTACGATTTCAAGAACTATTTTACTGCTTTATACACTCTCTTTCTTCGACATTCTTTTGTAAAAAATCATGCTTAATCACTCCCCTTAAAAGTTTCTTAAAATATTGACTTTTACTCAGTTCTTTTAT
>NW_019274797.1:806-2160 GCF_002738345.1 Cucurbita maxima | reverse complement strand
ATGATAAGGCTTGATGATTTAGAATATTATTTCTAAGAGACGGAGTGCATAAAACCGTAAAAGAGTTCTTCAAATCGAACCCTACTTCGGAAAACCAAATCTTGGAAGTTTGAAGTACGTGCTAAAAAAATCGAATCATGATCGACGTTTTTCGAATGTTTTGTGGGGAATGATAAGGCTTGATGATTTAGAATATTATTTCTAAGAAACGGAGTGCATAAAACAGTAAAAGAGTTCTTCAAATCGAACCCTACTTCGGAAAACCAAATCTTGGAAGTTTGAAGTACGTGCTAAAAAAATCGAATCATGATCGACGTTTTTCGAATGTTTTGTGGGGAATGATAAGGCTTGATGATTTAGAATATTATTTCTAAGAAACGGAGTGCATAAAACAGAAAATGAGTTCTTCAAATCGAACCCTACTTCGGAAACCCAAATCTGGGAAGTTTGAAGTACGTGCTAAAAAAACCGAGTCACGATCGACGTTTTTCGAATGTTTTGTGAGGAATGTTAAGACTTGATGATTTAGAATATTATTTCTAAGAAACGGAGTGCATAAAAAAGTAAAATAGTTCTTCAAATCGAACCCTACTTCGGAAACCCAAATCTGGGAAGTTTGAAGTACGTGCTAAAAAAACCGAGTCACGATCGACGTTTTTCGAATGTTTTGTGAGGAATGATAAGGCTTGATGATTTAGAATATTATTTCTAAGAAACGGAGTGCATAAAACAGTAAAAGAGTTCTTAAATCGAATCCTACTTCGGAAACCCAAATCTGGGAAGTTTGAAGTACGTGCTAAATAAACCGAGTCACGATCGACGTTTTTCGAATGTTTTGTGGGGAATGATAAGCCTTGATAATTTAGAATATTATTTCTAAGAAACGGAGTGCATAAAACAGTAAAAGAGTTCTTCAAATCGAACCCTACTTCGGAAACCCAAATCTCGGAAGTTTGAAGTACGTGCTAAAAAAACCGAATCACGATCGACGTTTTTCGAATGTTTTGTTGGGAATGATAAAGCTTGATGATTTAGAATATTATTTCTAAGAAACAGAGTGCATAAAACAGTAAAAGAGTTCTTCAAATCGAACCCTACTTCGGAAACCCAAATCTGGGAAGTTTGAAGTACGTGCTAAAAAAACCGAGTCACGATCGACGTTTTTCGAATGTTTTGTTGGGAATGATAAAGCTTGATGATTTAGAATATTATTTCTAAGAAACAGAGTGCATAAAACAGTAAAAGAGTTCTTCAAATCGAACCCTACTTCGGAAACCCAAATCTGGGAAGTTTGAAGTACGTGCTAAAAAAACCGAGTCACGATCGACGTTTTTCGAATGTTTTGTGAGGAATG
>NW_019274797.1:0-361 GCF_002738345.1 Cucurbita maxima | reverse complement strand
GTTTTTCGAATGTTTTGTGGGGAATGATAAGGCTTGATGATTTAGAATATTATTTCTAAGAAACGGAGTGCATAAAACAGTAAAAGAGTTCTTCAAATCGAACCCTACTTCGGAAACCCAAATCTGGGAAGTGTAAAGTACGTGCTAAATAACCCGAGTCACGATCGATGTTTTTCTAAAGTCTTGTGAGGAATGATAAGGCTTGATTATTTAGAATATTATTTCTAAGAAATAGAGTGCATAAAACAGTAAAAGAGTTCTTCAAATCGAACCCTACTTCGGAAACCCAAATCTGGGAAGTTTGAAATACGTGCTAAAAAAACCGAGTCAAGATCGACGTTTTTCGAATGTTTTGTGGGGA
>NW_019274796.1:0-2160 GCF_002738345.1 Cucurbita maxima | reverse complement strand
ATCGAACCCTTCTTCGGAAACCGAAACAGGGAAGTTTTTAGTACGTGATTAAAAAACCGAGTCACGGTCGACGTTTGTAAAAAGTTTTGTGAGGAATGATATGTCTTTATGATGCAGAATATTATTTGTAAGAAACGGAGTGCATACAAAAGTAAAAGAGTTCTGCAAATCGAACCATTCTTCGGAAACCCAAACAGAGAAGTTTTTAGTACGTGATAAAAAAACCGAGTCACGATCTACTTTTTTCGAAAGTTTTGTGAGGAATGATAAGGCTTGATGATTTATAATATTATTTCTAAGAAACGGAGTGCATAAAAGAGTAAAAGCGTTCTTCAAATCGAACCCTTCTTCGGAAATCCAAACAGGGAAGTTTGTAGTACGTGCTAAAAAAACCGAGTCACGGTCGAGGTTTGACAAAAGTTTTGTGAGGAATGATATGGCTTGATGATGTAGAATATTATTTCTACGAAACGGAGTGCATAAAGCAGTAGAAGAGTTCTTCAAATCGAACCCTTTTTCGGAAACCCAAACAGGGAAGTTTTTAGTACGTGCTAAGAAAACCGAGTCACGGTCGACGTTTGTCAAAAGTTTTGTGAGGAATGATATGGCTTGATGATGTAGAATATTATTTCTAAGAAACGGAGTGCATAAAAGAGTAAAAGAGTTCTTCAAATCGAACCCTTCTTCGGAAATCTAAACAGGGAAGTTTGCAGTACGTGCTAAAAAAACCGAGTCACGGTCGAGGTTTGACAAAAGTTTTGTGAGGAATGATATGGCTTGATGATGTAGAATATTATTTCTAAGAAACAGAGTGCATAAAACAGTAAAAGAGTTCTTCAAATCGAACCCTTCTTCGGAAACCCAAACAGGGACGTTTTTAGTACGTGATAAAAAAACCAAGTCACGATCTACTTTTTTCGAAAGTTTTGTGAGGAATGATAAGGCTTGATGATTTAAAATATTATTTCTAAGAAACGGAGTGCATAAAAGAGTAAAAGCGTTCTTCAAATCGAACCCTTCTTCGGAAATCCAAACAGGGAAGTTTGTAGTACGTGCTAAAAAAACCGAGTCACGGTCGAGGTTTGACAAAAGTTTTGTGAGGAATGATATGGCTTGATGATGTAGAATATTATTTCTAAGAAACAGAGTGCATAAAACAGTAAAAGAGTTCTTCAAATCGAACCCTTCTTCGAAAATCCAAACAAGGAAGTTTGTAGTACGTGCTAAAAACACCGAGTCACGATCTACTTTTTTCGAAAGTTTTGTGAGGAATGATAAGGCTTGATGATTTATAATATTATTTCTAAGAAACGGAGTGCATAAAACAGTAAAAGAGTTCTTCAAATCGAACCCTTCTTCGGAAACCCAAACAGAGAAGTTTTTAGTACGTGATAAAAAAACCGAGTCACGATCTACTTTTTTCGAAAGTTTTGTGAGGAATGATAAGGCTTGATGATTTATAATATTATTTCTAAGAAACCGAGTGCATAAAAGAGTAAAAGCGTTCTTCAAATCGAACCCTTCTTCGGAAATCTAAACAGGGAAGTTTGCAGTACGTGCTAAAAAAACCGAGTCACGGTCGAGGTTTGACAAAAGTTTTGTGAGGAATGATATGGCTTGATGATGTAGAATATTATTTCTAAGAAACAGAGTGCATAAAACAGTAAAAGAGTTCTTCAAATCGAACCCTTCTTCGAAAATCCAAACAAGGAAGTTTGTAGTACGTGCTAAAAACACCGAGTCACGATCTACTTTTTTCGAAAGTTTTGTGAGGAATGATAAGGCTTGATGATTTAAAATATTATTTCTAAGAAACGGAGTGCATAAAAGAGTAAAAGAGTTCTTCAAATCGAACCCTTCTTCGAAAATCCAAACAAGGAAGTTTGTAGTACGTGCTAAAAACACCGAGTCATGATCTACTTTTTTCGAAAGTTTTGTGAGGAATGATAAGGCTTGATGATTTAAAATATTATTTCTAAGAAACGGAGTGCATAAAACAGTAAAAGAGTTCTTCAAATCGAACCCTTCTTCGGAAACCCAAACAGGGCAGTTTGTAGTACGTGATTATAAAACCGAGTCACGGTCGACGTTTGTAAAAAGTTTGGTGAGGAATGATATGTCTTTATGATGCAGAATATTATTTCTAAGAAACGGAGTGCA
>NW_019274795.1:0-2161 GCF_002738345.1 Cucurbita maxima | reverse complement strand
ACGATTTTCGAGAGTTTTGTGAGGAATGATTAGGCTTGATGATTTAGAATATAGTTTCGAAGAAACGGAGTGCATAAAACAGTAAAAGAGTTCTTAAAATCGAACCCTACTTCGAAAACACAAATATGGGGCGTTTGAAGTACGTGCCAAAAAAACACCTAGTCCCTTTCGACGATTTTCGAAAGTTTTGTGAGGAATGATTAGGCTTGATGATTTAGAATATAGTTTCGAAGAAACGGAGTGCATAAAACAGTAAAAGAGTTCGTCAAATCGAACCCTACTTCGAAAACACAAATCGGGGACGTTTGAAGTACGTGCGAAAAAAACCGAGTCATTTTCGACGATTTTCGAGAGTTTTGTGAGGAATGATTAGGCTTGATGATTTAGAATATAGTTTCGAAGAAACGGAGTGCATAAAACAGTAAAAGAGTTCGTCAAATCGAACCCTACTTCGAAAACACAAATCGGGGACGTTTGAAGTACGTGCGAAAAAAACCGAGTCATTTTCGACGATTTTCGAGAGTTTTGTGAGGAATGATTAGGCTTGATGATTTAGAATATAGTTTCGAAGAAACGGAGTGCATAAAACAGTAAAAGAGTTCTTAAAATCGAACCCTACTTCGAAAACACAAATATCGGGCGTTTGAAGTACGTGCCAAAAAAACACCTAGTCCCTTTCGACGATTTTCGAAAGTTTTGTGAGGAATGATTAGGCTTGATGATTTAGAATATAGTTTCGAAGAAACGGAGTGCATAAAATAGTAAAAGAGTTCTTCAAATCGAACCCTACTTCGGAAACCCAAATCTGGAACGTTTGAAGTACGTGCGAAAAAACCGAGACACTGTCGACGATTTTCGAAAGTTTTGTGAGGAATGATTAGGCTTGATGATTTAGAATATAGTTTCGAAGAAACGGAGTGCATAAAACAGTAAAAGAGTTCGTCAAATCGAACCCTACTTCGAAAACACAAATCGGGGACGTTTGAAGTACGTGCCAAAAAACACCTAGTCCCTTTCGACGATTTTCGAAAGTTTTGTGAGGAATGATTAGGCTTGATGATTTAGAATATAGTTTCGAAGAAACGGAGTGCATAAAACAGTAAAAGAGTTCGTCAAATGGAACCCGACTTCGAAAACACAAATATGGGGCGTTTGAAGTACGTGCCAAAAAAACACCTAGTCCCTTTCGACGATTTTCGAAAGTTTTGTGAGGAATGATTAGGCTTGATGATTTAGAATATAGTTTCGAAGAAACGGAGTGCATAAAACAGTAAAAGAGTTCGTCAAATCGAACCCTACTTCGAAAACACAAATCGGGGACGTTTGAAGTACGTGCCAAAAAACACCTAGTCCCTTTCGACGATTTTCGAAAGTTTTGTGAGGAATGATTAGGCTTGATGATTTAGAATATAGTTTCGAAGAAACGGAGTGCATAAAACAGTAAAAGAGTTCTTCAAATCGAACCCTACTTCGGAAACCCAAATCTGGGGCTTTTGAAGTACGTGCGAAAAAATTCGAGTCATTTTCGACGATTTTCGAAAGTTTTGTGAGGAATGATTAGGCTTGATGATTTAGAATATAGTTTCGAAGAAACGGAGTGCATAAAAAGGAATAAGAGTTCTTCAAATCGAACCCTACTTCGGAAACCCAAATCTGGGGCTTTTGAAGTACGTGCGAAAAAAACCGAGTCATTTTCGACGATTTTCGAGAGTTTTGTGAGGAATGATTAGGCTTGATGATTTAGAATATAGTTTCGAAGAAACGGAGTGCATAAAACAGTAAAAGAGTTCTTCAAATCGAACCCTACTTCGGAAACCCAAATCTGGGGCTTTTGAAGTACGTGCGAAAAAAACCGAGTCATTTTCGACGATTGTCGAGAGTTTTGTGAGGAATGATTAGGCTTGATGATTTAGAATATAGTTTCGAAGAAACGGAGTGCATAAAATAGTAAAAGAGTTCTTCAAATCGAACCCTACTTCGGAAACCCAAATCTGGAACGTTTGAAGTACGTGCGAAAAAACCGAGACACTGTCAACGATTTTTGAAAGTTTTGTGAGGAATGATTAGGCTTGATGATTTAGAATATAGTTTCGAAGAAACGGAGTGCATAAAACAGTAAAACAGTTCGTCAAATCGAACCCTACTTCGAAAACACAAATCG
>NW_019274794.1:0-2094 GCF_002738345.1 Cucurbita maxima | reverse complement strand
ATCCCTCTTTCCACATCTTTCTTTTATCTCAGTGTTTGTTGTTTACACATTTTTCTTGGTCATTCTATTTTTAATCTATTCATTTGGCTACTGATGTAAATTTAATCTAATAGATTTACTAGAATTCCTATAAATGATTGACATTTAATTTCTAATTCAAAGCTAAATCACTGTTATAATTTAATGAACATCTCATTAGTTGTGATTTCTAAAAACAAATAGGTTAAAATTAAATGAAGATTTAATATATAATATTAATCACATGTCTATCTTCAGGTAAATTTCCATTAAACTTCAACTGTGTATAGACCATTCTCATTTTTTTCCTTAAATTTGACAATTGTTGTTTTTCTGTTTAATTGGAGAGGAGAGATAATTGTGGGAAGGAATGAGATCTTAGTGGAGAGGAGAGAGGAAAGGTTGTTTCTTCTCCTTTTGTTTATTTATTTATTTATTATTTTTATTTTAACTATTTTTTTATAATTATTTTTGTATATTTATTTGTTTATTTATTTCCCTATTTATTATTTTATTATTATTATTATTTTTCCTATTACACTCACATGAACATCATTTATAACATATAAACTTTGAAAAGCACATTAAAACAACTTTTCTATAGAAACACAATCATGGTCTTACGTGTTTAAATACGAAATATTGAAATTTAGAGAAAATGAGAGCCATACAAAATAATTTAAAACAATGAAATGCGTAACAACCTATTCTAACCTAAACCTAGAAATTGAAATATGAATCTACCCTATGAACGTGCCACATTCTCTGTTCGTGATGCAGCCGTCCTCCGTACAAGTGCGCCTGGCCTTAACCTGAAAAATAATGTGGCACACGGCCTGAGTATTTCGAAGAATGCTAAGTGGCCTCACTATATGGGCCATGCGAATGCAAACACAAGCAATCATTATTTAGGGACCTATCTGTCTCTAACATCATAGGGTGGCCTCTAGTATCGGACAAAGAGAGTACATGAATAAATAAAGATGACATTCGAATGAAAGCAATCCTGAGTATAGATGACTGAGAAAAGCTTAAAAAGAATTGAAAGTTACTACCTATATCAACGAGGTGCACTTTCCTTTTTGGTTACTCAGCTATAGGAACTCGGAATTCAACTGGAACAATTTTATGTTAGGTGACATTTTGAGAATTTTTGTAGCAAACACGTGATTGAGGATAAAACGTGTTAGAAGGACTCATGTTGGTTCGTGTTGATGGTTTTTACTCTTAGAAGCGAGGTGTCATGACCCAATTTTCGAGGATTTGAAAAACCAAATCTGACTAAAAAGACGAAATTGAAAACAAACAAAAAGAAGAGAAAAGTAAAAGATAAAAATACCATTTAATTAAAACAAAATGGTTAAAAGTTTTGTTTCAAATTATTAAAAAGGAATTACAAATATAAAATGAAATACAAAAGACCCTCAAAGACTGACAAGAAAGTGATGTTCCAGAACGACACCCCTCTGTGATAGTGCAAATCTTGAACACCTCCCCACCTCCACCAGTACCTGAAAAAAAAAAAAAAAGAGGAAACGGGGTGAGTATAAAAATATACTCAGTAAGCAGTCTACTTGTAGGCTCTTAATCACATCCAAGTTTAGGAGAGAACCACAAATTATACTCTAGAGCCTAAAGTCTCAGTCCTCTTAGTACACAGTTTAGGGTTGAAGGACTTAACCTTTGAAGCGGTATTCAACGTTTGAGGATGAGGTGCTCCCTCATAACTACATGTACCACTCATACAACCCAGCTAGAATTAGTCACTGCATGGACAACGTCCTTCCACAGGACGGACCCATCATGCAGGCAACCTTGACCCACTCGCATGATCAACATCTTACCAGAAGATGGATCCCCATGCAAAGTTGTCGATCTACCACTGAGTAAAACTTCCTTAACAGGCATCTCGCCAAGCTCTATAGTACCACACTAGAGTAGGAAGGGAGGAGTAACACCTCCCTAATTGACGTCTCGCCTAGCTCAACGGTACCACACCGAAGTAGGAAGGGAAGAGTAACATCTCCCTAACTTGCATCTCGTATAGCTCAACGGTACCACATTGGAGTAAGAAGG
>NW_019274793.1:0-2161 GCF_002738345.1 Cucurbita maxima | reverse complement strand
TCGACGTTTTTTGCAAATTTCGGGGGGAATGATTAGGCTCGATGATTTAGAATAGAATTTCGAAGAAACAGAGTGCATGAAACAGTAAAAGTGTGCTTCAAATCGAACCCTACTTCGGAAACCCAAACCTGGGACGTTTGAAGTACGTGCTAAAAAAACCGAGTCACGATCAACGTTTTTTGGAAGTTTTCGGGGGAATGATTAGGCTTGATGATTTAGAATAGAATTTCCAAGAAACGGAGTGCATAAAACAGTAAAAGTGTGCTTCAAATCGAACCCTACTTCGGAAACCCAAATCTGGGACGTTTGAAGGACGTGCTAAAAAAACCGAGTCACAGTCGACGTTTTTTGGAAGTTTTCGGGGGAATGATTAGGTTCGATGATTTAGAATAGAGTTTCGAAGAAACGGAGTGCATAAAAGAGTAATAGTGTGCTTCAAATCGAACCCTACTTCGGAAACCCAAATCAGGGACGTTTGAAGGACGTGCTAAAAAAACCGAGTCACGATCGACGTTTTTTGGAAGTTTTGGGGGGAATGATTCGGCTCGATGATTTAGAATAGAATTTCGACGAAACGGAGTGCATGAAACAGTAAAAGTGTGCTTCAAATCGAACCCTACTTCGGAAACCCAAATCTGGGACGTTTGAAGTACGTGCTAAAAAAACCGAGTCAGGGTCGACGTTTTTTGGAAGTTTTCGGGGGAATGATTATGCTCGATGATTTAGAATAGAATTTCGAAGAAACGGAGTGCATGAAACAGTAAAAGTGTGCTTCAAATCGAACCCTACTTCGGAAACCCAAATCTGGGACGTTTGAAGTACGTGCTAAAAAAACCGAGTCACGATCGACGTTTTTTGGAAGTTTTCGGGGGAATGATTAGGCTTGATGATTTAGAATAGAATTTCCAAGAAATGGAGTGCATAAAACAGTAAAAGTGTGCTTCAATTCGAACCCTACTTCGGAAACCCAAATCTGGGACGTTTGAAGTACGTGCTAAAAAAACCGAGTCACGGTCGACGTTTTTTGGAAGCAGAACATAATATGGGAAAGTCGCTCCTCTCGATCAATTCCGATTCGAAGATTTTGGGGGGAATGATTAGGCTCGATGATTTAGAATAGAATTTCGAAGAAACAGAGTGCATGAAACAGTAAAAGTGTGCTTCAAATCGAACCCTACTTCGGAAACCCAAATCTTAGACGTTTGAAGTACGTGCTAAAAAAACCGAGTCACGATCGACGTTTTTTGGAAGTTTTCGGGGGAATGATTAGGCTCGATGATTTAGAATAGAATTTCGAAGAAACAGAGTGCATGAAACAGTAAAAGTGTGCTTCAAATCGAACCCTACTTCGGAAACCCAAATCTGGGACGTTTGAAGTACGTGCTAAAAAAACCGAGTCACGGTCGACGTTTTTTGGAAGTTTTGGGGGGAATGATTAGGCTCGATGATTTAGAATAGAACTTCGAAGAAACGGAGTGCATAAAACAGTAAAAGTGTGCTTCAAATCGAACCCTACTTCGGAAACCCAAATCTGGGACGTTTGAAGTACGTGCTAAAAAAACCGAGTCACGATCGACGTTTTTTGGAAGTTTTGGGGGGAATGATTAGGCTCGATGATTTAGAATAGAATTTCGAAGAAACGGAGTGCATGAAACAGTAAAAGTGTGCTTCAAATCGAACCCTAAGTCCGAAACCCAAATCTGAGACATTTGAAGTACGTGCTAAAAAAACCGAGTCACGGTCGACGTTTTTTGCAAATTTCGGGGGGAATGATTAGGCTCGATGATTTAGAATAGAATTTCGAAGAAACGGAGTGCATGAAACAGTAAAAGTGTGCTTCAAATCGAACCCTACTTCGGAAACCCAAATCTGGGACGTTTGAAGTACGTGCTAAAAAAACCGAGTCACGATCGACGTTTTTTGGAAGTTTTGGGGGGAATGATTAGGCTTGATGATTTAGAATAGAGTTTCGAAGAAACGGAGTGCATAAAACAGTAATAGTGTGCTTCAAATCGAACCCTACTTCGGAAACCCAAATCTTAGACGTTTGAAGTACGTGCTAAAAAAACCGAGTCAGGGTCGACGTTTTTTGGAAGTTTTCGGGGGAATGATTAGGCTCGATGATTTAGAATAGAATTTCGAAGAAACGGAGTGCATGAAA
>NW_019274792.1:0-2160 GCF_002738345.1 Cucurbita maxima | reverse complement strand
ATCAAGCCTTATCATTCCAAACAAAACTTTCGAAAAATGTGGACCGTGACTCGGTTTTTTTATCACGTACTAACAACTTCCCTGTTTGGGTTTCCGAAGAAAGGTTGATTTAAAGTACTCTTTGACTATTTTATGCACTCCGTTTCATAGAAATAATATTCTAAACTATCAAGCCTTATCATTCCTCACAAATCTTACGAAAAATGTCGACTGTGACTCGGTTGTTTTAGCACGTACTAACAACATCCCTGTTCGGTTTTCCGAAGAAGGGTTCGGTTTGACGAACTCTTTTACTGTTTTATGCACTCCGTTTCTTAGAAATAATATTCTAAATCATCAAGCCTTATCATTCCTCACAAAACTTTCGAAAAATGTCGACCGTGACTCGGTTTATTTAGCACGTACTAAAAACTTCCCTATTCGGGTTTCCGAAGAAGGGTTCGATTTGACGAACTATTTTACTGTTTTATGCACTCCGTTTCTTAGAAATAATATTCTAAATCATCAAGCCTTATCATTCCTCACAAAAATTTCGACAAACGTCGATCGTGAATCGGTTTTTTAACACGTACTAAAAACTTCCCTCTTTGGGTTTCCGAAAAAGGGTTCGATTTAAAGTACTCTTTGACTGTTTTATGCACTCCGTTTCTTAGAAATAATATTCTAAATCATCAAGCCTTTTCATTCCAAACAAAACTTTCGAAAAATGTGGACCGTGACTCGGTTTTTTTAGCACGTACTAACAACTTCCCTGTTCGGGTTTCCGAAGAAGTGTTCGATTTGACGAACTCTTTTACTGTTTTATGCACTCCGTTTCTTAGAAATAATATTCTAAATCATCAAGCCTTATCATTCCTCACAAAACTTTCGAAAAATGTCGACCGTGACTCGGTTTTTTTAGCACGTACTAACAACTTCCCTGTTTGGGTTTCCGAAGAAGGGTTAGATTTAAAGTACGCTTTGTCTGTTTTATGCACTCCGTTTCTTAGAAATAATATTCTAAACTATCAAGCCTTATCATTCCTCACAAAACTTACGAAAAATGTCGACTGTGACTCGGTTGTTTTAGCACGTACTAACAACATCCCTGTTCGGTTTTCCGAAGAAGGGTTCGATTTGACGAACTCTTTTACTGTTTTATGCACTCCGTTTCTTAGAAATAATATTCTAAATCATCAAGCCTTATCATTCCTCACAAAACTTTCGAAAAATGTCGACCGTGACTCGGTTTTTTAGCACGTACTAAAAACTTCCTTATTTGGGTTTCCGAAGAAGGGTTGTATTTAAAGTACTCTTTGATTGTTTTATGCACTCTGTTTCTTAGAAATAATATTCTAAATCATCAAGCCTTATCATTCAAAACAAAACTTTCGAAAAATGTGGACCGTGACTCGGTTTCTTAGCACGTACTAAAAACTTCCCTGTTTGGGTTTCCGAAGAAGGGTTCGATTTAAAGTACTCTTTGACTGTTTTATGCACTCTGTTTCTTAGAAATAATATTCTAAATCATCAAGCCTTATCATTCCAAACAAAATTTTCGAAAAATGTGGACCGTGACTCAGTTTTTTTAGCATGTACTAACAACTTCCCTGTTCGGGTTTCCGAAGAAGGGTTCGATTTGACGAACTCTTTTACTGTTTTATGCACTCCGTTTCTTAGAAATAATATTCTAAATCATCAAGCCTTATCATTCCTCACAAAAATTTCGAAAAACGTAGACCGTGACTCGGTTTTTTAGCACGTACTAAAAACTTCCCTGTTTGGGTTTCCGAAGAAGGGTTCGATTTAAAGTACTCTTTGACTGTTTTATGCACTCCGTTTCTTAGAAATAATATTCTAAATCATCAAGCCTTATCATTCCTCACAAAAATTTCGAAAAAACGTTGACCGTGACTCGGTTTTTTAGCACGTACTAAAAATTTCCCTGTTTGGGTTTCCGAAGAAGGGTTCGATTTAAAGAATTCTTTGACTGTTTTCTGCACTCTGTTTCTTAGAAATAATATTCTAAATCATCAAGCCTTATCATTCCAAAAAAAACTTTCGAAAAATGTGGACCGTGACTCGGTTTTCTTAGCACGTACTAAAAACTTCCCTGTTTGGGTTTCCGAAGAAGGGTTCGATTTAAAGTACTCTTTGACTGTTTTATGCACTCTGTTTCTT
>NW_019274791.1:0-2162 GCF_002738345.1 Cucurbita maxima | reverse complement strand
AATAGAATTTCGAAGAAACGGAGTGCATAAAACCGTAAAAGATTGCTTCAAATCGAACCCTACTTCGGAAACCCAAATCTGAGACGTTTGAAGTACGTTCTAAAAAAACCGAGTCACGGACGAAGTTTTTTGGAAGTTTTGTGGGGAATGATTCGGCTTGATGATTTAGAATAGAATTTCGAAGAAACGGAGTGCATAAAACAGTAAAAGTGTGCTTCAAATCGAACCCTACTTCGGAAACCCCAAACCGAGACGTTTGAAAAACGTGCTAAAAAAACCGAGTAACTATCCATGTTTCTCAAAACTTTTATGGCGAATGATTAGGCTTGATGATTTAGAATAGAATTTCGAAGAAACGGAGTGCATGAAACAGTAAAAGTGTGCTTCAAATCGAACCCTACTTCGGAAACCCAAATCTGGGACGTTTGAAGTACGTGCTAAAAAAACCGAGTCACGCTCGACGTTTTTTGGAAGTTTTGTGGGGAATGATTCGGCTTGATGATTTAGAATAGAATTTCGAAGTAACGGAGTGCAAACAGTAAAAGTGTGCTTCAAATCGAACCCTACTTCGGAAACCCAAATCTGAAACTTTTGAAGTACGTGCTAAAAAAACCGAGTCACGGTAGAAGTTTTTTGGAAATTTTGTGGGGAATGATTCGGCTTGATGATTTAGAATAGAATTTCGAAGAAACGGAGTGCATAAAACAGTAAAAGTGTGCTTCAAATCGAACCCTACATCGGAAACCCAAAACTGGGACGTTTGAAGTACGTGCTAAAAAAACCGNAACGGAGTGCATAAAACAGTAAAAGTGTGCTTCAAATCGAACCCTACTTCGGAAACCCAAATCTGGGACGTTTGAAGTACGTGCTAAAAAAACCGAGTAACGCTCGACGTTTTTTGGAAGTTTTGTAGGGAATGATTCGGCTTGATGATTTAGAATAGAATTTCGAAGAAACGGAGTGCATAAAACTGTAAAAGTGTGCTTCAAATCGAACCCTACTTCGGAAACCCAAATCTGGGACGTTTGAAGTACGTGCTAAAAAAACCGAGTCACGCTCGACGTTTTTTGGAAGTTTTGTGGGGAATGATTCGGCTTGATGATTTAGAATAGAATTTCGAAGAAACGGAGTGCATGAAACAGTAAAACTGTGCTTCAAATCGAACCCTACTTCGGAAACCCAAATCTGGGACGTTTGAAGTACGTGCTAAAAAAACCGAGTCACNAAACCGAGTCACGCTCGACGTTTTTTGGAAGTTTTGTGGGGAATGATTCGGCTTGATGATTTAGAATAGAATTTCGAAGAAACGGAGTGCATGAAACAGTAAAAGTGTGCTTCAAATCGAACCCTACATCGGTAACCCAAATCTGGGACGTTTGAAGTACGTGCTAAAAAAACCGAGTCACGCTCGACGTTTTTTGGAAGTTTTGTGGGGAATGATTAGGCTTGATGATTTAGAATAGAATTTCGAAGAAACGGAGTGCANCTTGATGATTTAGAATAGAATTTCGAAGTAACGGAGTGCATAAAACAGTAAAAGTGTGCTTCAAATCGAACCCTACTTCGGAAACCAGAATCTGGGACGTTTGAAGTACGTGCTAAAAAAACCGAGTCACGCTCGACGTTTTTTGGAAGTTATGTGGGGAATGATTAGGCTTGATGATTTAGAATAGAATTTCGAAGAAACGGAGTGCATAAAACAGTAAAAGTGTGCTTCAAATCGAACCCTACTTCGGAAACCCAAATCTGAGACGTTTGAAGTACGTGCTAAAAAAACCGAGTCACGCTCGACGTTTTTTGGAAGTTTTGTGGGGAATGATTAGGCTTGATGATTTAGATTAGAATTTCGAAGAAACGGAGTGCATGAAACAGTAAAAGTGTGCTTCAAATCGAACCCTACTTCGGAAACCCAAATCTGAGACGTTTGAAGTACGTGCTAAAAAAACCGAGTCACGCTCGACGTTTTTTGGAAGTTTTGTGGGGAATGATTAGGCTTGATGATTTAGAATAGAATTTCGAAGAAACGGAGTGCATAAAACAGTAAAAGTGTGCTTCAAATCGAACCCTACTTCGAAAACCCAAATCTGAGACGTTTGAAGTACGTGCTAAAAAAACCGAGTCATGCTCGACGTTTTTTGGAAGTTTTGTGGGGAATGATTAGG
>NW_019274790.1:0-2028 GCF_002738345.1 Cucurbita maxima | reverse complement strand
TGCAACATTTTTAACTCCTTCTCAGTATATTTTTTTCTCTCAAGTTTGAAATCTATTTTCTTGAGCGGTTGTTGGACTATAAAACAAAAAGTTGATGGTCTAGTATGCAAGTGTTCAAATAAACTACTACCCAACAAATGAATCAAACTAATCCGTTTGGGTTGGGTTGGATTTATTTGGCTCAGTTCATCAGTTTGTTTGATTTAATTCTTCTATTTTGCTTCCTATGACAAGAAAATGAAGTTGTATTGAATGTAACATAGTTTGATTTATGACAAACTCATATGAAATATAATTGCATTAATAGTACTAAGAGTTGGAGTCAAATATTTCATGAACTTAAGTGCAACTCATGTTTTATTAAAGACGAGATGAAATTTAGTTAAGTAACTGGAACTTTAAATGACTTCATGTGGAGCTTCAATTACTCTATGTTAGTTGCTATCTTTAGGATTGACTAATTGGACACGAGTTCTTGGATTTAGGGGATTGTTTTATGTAATTTTCAACTACAAGTTATGTTTTCAAATTTATAGGTCATAATTTAGGAAGTGGTTGTATATTATGGATGAACACTAGAGTTTCGATCCCATTCACCACAACTACTCTAGTTTTTGTTTGAAGGCTATAATTGTCATCTATGTTGTATGACAATAAAATTTGTTTCGATGAAATTTTAGTTAAAGTTGCATATTTTACTTCTTGCGAGTAAAAAAATTGTTTCTTAGCATAATATGAATTTAGTTGAAGAGTTATTAGGAATAAGATGGAGAAAGAAATTTTCTTTAAAATAATAAACAGACTAAAGTTCATCTTTGTTATTGTCAAATTGTGATTTTGCAAAAAACTTAATTAATATGAAATATCAAGGTAAACCAAGAATATATCCTGCACGTCATTCAAGATGACAATAAAATGGAGTTAAATTGAACGTAGTTTTAGTTTCATGTTTGGTAGGTTCAATATGAAGCATAATTGAACGCCGTCAAATTGGAAGCTTTGTCTGTCTTAAGAGTCACAATGAGAACTCTAATCAAGCTAGAGCCTTGGACTAGGAAAATTGTTTAGTGATAGTTGAAATGGATGACTTCGACGTCGTGTCAGGAATGAACGTCCTGCTGAAACACAAAGTCATTTACATGCCCCTAGCAAAATGTCTAGCAGTAACAGAATCTAACCTGACGATCATTCAGAAAAACATCCATCAACCAAGAGGGTTGAAAATGATGTTGATACAACAGTTGAAAAATAATCATAGCCATGATGAATCTACGCTTTCTGCTATTGTTGTAATTGAAAAGGGGAGCTCGAGTGAGCTAATCTTAATAGAAACCTTGTTGCCACTACATGAACACCACGACGCAAAACAAGGTCATATAATGGATTTATCCCCACAAGGAGAGACAAAAACAAGGTCAGATACTAAAGAAGGGAGACAAAAACAAACCATTGAAGCAACACATGTTCACACAGAAATATCATCTAGACGGATGTAGAGAAGGGTCAGTCGGAAGCGTCAACCACAATAATTTCAAGAAAAATAATGAGTTCATATAAGTTAAGGTCAGATCAACTTCGAGTTCAAAGCAACAAAACCAAAGATTGGTGCGAAAATACTATGGACTAGTTAAAGTTATCTATAAGATTATGAAGACATCATATAGAATCTAATTGCTCTTATGGATGCGGACTAACCTTGTTGTCCACGTTAGTAACTTGAAACGTTATTATTTCGACCAAGAAGACATCAAGCAGAAGCAGGTGATATGACGTCATACAATTAAGAAAAATTTTTAAGTGAAGAAAGTAGGAAAGACACGAACAGAGAAGACAATGACGTCATACAATTAAGAAAAATTTTTAAGTGAAGAAAGTAGGAAAGACACGAACAGAGAAGACATGAAGACTCAACAAACCGAGAAGTACTTTTCAACAACACCTAGTAGGTTGGAAGAGACTCTTCATTATAAAATCAGCTGGAAGCGCATCGAGAGACCTAAAGGCATCCTTATCCAATAAGCTGTGTGG
>NW_019274789.1:0-2162 GCF_002738345.1 Cucurbita maxima | reverse complement strand
GGGGAGTGATTAAGCATGATTTGTTACAAAAGAATGTCGAAGAAAGAGAGTGTATAAAGTAGTAAAATAGTGCTTGAAATCCTAACCCTAATTCGCAAACCCCAAACTGGGACGTTTGAAAAACGTGCTAAAAAAACCGAGTAACTATCCATGTTTCTCAAAACTTTTATGGCGAATGATTAGGCATGATGATTTCTAATAGGGGGTCGAAGAAACGGAGTGTATAAAGCAGGAAAAATGTGCTTAAAATTGAAACCCCGTTTCGTAAACCCCGAACGTGGGCTTTTGAAACACGTGCTATAAAAAACGAGTAACAGTGAATGTTTTCCAAAACTTTTGTGGGGAATGATTAGGCCAGATGATTTAAAATGGAAGAAACGGAGTGTATAAAGCAGCAATAAATTTCTTAAAATCGAAAGCCTAATTCACAAACGCCAAACCGACACGTGCTAAAAAATCCGAGTAACAGTCCACATTTTAAGAAACTTTTATGGGGAGTGATTAAGCATGATTTTTTACAAAAGAATGTCGAAGAAAGAGAGTGTATAAAGCAGTAAAATAGTGCTTGAAATCGTAACCCTAATTCGCAAACCCCAAACCGGGACGTTTGAAAAACGTGCTAAAAAAACCGAGTAACTATCCATGTTTCTCAAAACTTTTATGGCGAATGATTAGGTATGATGATTTCTAATAGAGGGTCGAAGAAACGGAGTGTATAAAGCATGAAAAATGTGCTTAAAATTGAAACCCTGTTTCCTAAACCTCGAACGTGGGCTTTTGAAACACGTGCTATAAAAAACGAGTAACTGTGAATGTTTTCCAAAACTTTTGTGGGGAATGATGAGGTAAGATGATTTAAAATGGAAGAAACGGAGTGTATAAAGCAGCAATAAATTTCTTAAAATGGAAAGCCTAATTCACAAACCCCAAATCGACACGTGTTAAAAAAACCGAGTAACAGTCCATATTTTAAGAAACTTTTATGGGGAGTGATTAAGCATGATTTTTTACAAAAGAATGTCGAAGAAACAGAGTGTATAAAGCAGTAAAATAGTGCTTGAAATCGTAACCCTAATTCGCAAACCCCAAACCGGGACGTTTGAAAAACGTGCTAAAAAAACCGAGTAACTATCCATGTTTCTCAAAACTTTTATGGCGAATGATTAGGCATGATGATTTCTAATAGGGGGTCGAAGAAACGGAGTGTATAAAGCAGGAAAAATGTGCTTAAAATTGAAACCCTGTTTCCTAAACCCCGAACGTGGGCTTTTGAAACACGTGCTATAAAAAACGAGTAACTGTGAATGTTTTCCAAAACTTTTGTGGGGAATGATTAAGCATGATTTTTTACAAAAGAATGTCGAAGAAAGAGAGTGTATAAAGCAGTAAAATAGTGCTTGAAATCGTAACCCTAATTCGCAAACCCCGAACCGGGACGTTTGAAAAACGTGCTAAAAAAACTGAATAACTATCCATGTTTCTCAAAACTTTTATGGCGAATCATTAGGCAAGATGATTTCTAATAGGGGGTCCAAGTAACGGAGTGTATAAAGTAGGAAAAATGTGCTTAAAATTGAAACCCCGTTTCGTAAACCCCGAACGTGGGCTTTTGAAACACGTGCTATAAAAAACGAGTAACTGTGAATGTTTTCCAAAACTTTTGTGGGGAATGATTAGGCCAGATGATTTAAAATGGAAGAAACGGAGTGTATAAAGCAGCAATAAATTTCTTAAAATCGAAAGCCTAATTCACAAACGCCAAACCGACACGTGCTAAAAAAACCGAGTAACAGTCCACATTTTAAGAAACTTTTAAGGGGAGTGATTAAGCATGATTTTTTACCAAAGAATGTCGAAGAAAGAGAGTGTATAAAGTAGTAAAAAAGTGCTTGAAATCGTAACCCTAATTCGCAAACCTCAAACCGGGACGTTTGAAAAACGTGCTAAAAAAACCGAGTAACTATCCATGTTTCTCAAAACTTTTATGGCGAATGATTAGGCATGATGATTTCTAATAGAGGGTCGAAGAAACGGAGTGTCTAAAGCACGAAAAATGTGCTTAAAATTGAAACCCTGTTTCGTAAACCCCGAACGTTGGCTTTTGAAACACGTGCTATAAAAAACGAGTAACTGTGAATGTTTTCCAAAACTTTTGTGGGGAA
>NW_019274788.1:0-2162 GCF_002738345.1 Cucurbita maxima | reverse complement strand
TGTGACTCGATTTTTTAGCACGTACTTCAAACGTCCCAGATTTGGGTTTTCGAAGTAGGGTTCGATTTGAAGCACTCTTTTACTGTTTTTTGTAATACATTTCTTTTAAATTATATTATAAATCATCCAGCCTAATCATTCCTCACAAAAGTTTTAAACAACGTCGACAGTGAGTCGGTTTTTTTAGCACGTACTTCAAACATCTCAGATTTGGGTTTCCGAAGTAGGGCTCATTTTGAAGCACACTTTTACTATTTTATTCCTTCCGTTTCGTTGAAATTCTATTCTAAATCATAAAGCCTAATCATTCCCCACAAAACTTTTTAAAAATGTCGACCGTGACTCGGTTTTTTTACCACATACTTCAAACGTCCAAAATTTGGGTTTTCGATGTAGGTTTCGATTTGAAGGACTCTTTTACTGTTTTGATGCACTCCGCTTGTTGGAAATTCTTTTCTACATCATCAAGCCTAATCATTCCCTACAAAAGTTTTAAAAATGTCGACCGTGACTCGGTTTTTTTAGCACGTACTTCAAACGTCCCAGATTTGGGTTTTCGAAGTAGGGTTCGATTTGAAGCACTCTTTTACTGTTTTTTGTAATACATTTCTTTTAAATTATATTATAAATCATCAAGCCTAATCATTCCTCACAAAAGTTTTAAAAAACGTCGACAGTGAGTCGGTTTTTTTAGCACGTACTTCAAACATCTCAGATTTGGGTTTCCGAAGTAGGGCTCATTTTGAAGCACACTTTTACTATTTTATGCATTCCGTTTCGTTGAAATTCTATTCTAAATCATAAAGTCTAATCATTCCCCACAAAACTTTTTAAAAATGTCGACCGTGACTCGGTTTTTTTACCACATACTTCAAACGTCCAAAATTTGGGTTTTCGAAGTAGGTTTCGATTTGAAGGACTCTTTTACTGTTTTGATGCACTCCGCTTGTTGGAAATTCTTTTCTACATCATCAAGCCTAATCATTCCCTTCAAAAGTTTTAAAAATGTCGACCGTGACAAGGTTTTTTTAGCACGTACTTCAAACGTCCCAGATTTGGGTTTTCGAAGTAGGGTTCGATTTGAAGCACTATTTTACTGTTTTTTGTAATACATTTCTTTTAAATTCTATTATAAATCATCAAGCCTAATCATTCCTCACAAAAGTTTTAAAAAACGTCGACCGTGACTCGGTTTTTTTAGCACGTACTTCAAACGTCCCAGATTTGGGTTTCCGAAGTAGGGCTCATTTTGAAGCACACTTTTACTATTTTATGCATTCCGTTTCGTTGAAATTCTATTCTAAATCATAAAGCCTAATCATTCCCCACAAAACTTTTTAAAAATGTCGACCGTGACTCGGTTTTTTTACCACATACTTCAAACGTCCCAAATTTGGGTTTTCGAAGTAGGTTTCGATTTGAAGGACTCTTTTACTGTTTTGATGCACTCCGCTTGTTGGAAATTCTTTTCTACATCATCAAGCCTAATCATTCCCTTCAAAAGTTTTAAAAATGTCGACCGTGACTCGGTTTTTTTAGCACGTACTTCAAACGTCCCAGATTTGGTTTTTCGAAGTAGGGTTCGATTTGAAGCACTCTTTTACTATTTTTTGTAATACATTTCTTTTAAATTATATTATAAATCATCAAGCCTAATCATTCCTCACAAAAGTTTTAAAAAACGTCGACCGTGACTCGGTTTTTTTAGCACCAAACGTCCCAGATTTGGGTTTCCGAAGTAGGGCTCATTTTGAAGCACACTTTTACTATTTTATGCACTCCGTTTCGTTGAAATTCTATTCTAAATCATAAAGCCTAATCATTCCCCACAAAACTTTTTAAAAATGTCGACCGTGACTCGGTTTTTTTACCACATACTTCAAACGTCCCAAATTTGGGTTTTCAAAGTAGGTTTCGATTTGAAGGACTCTTTTACTGTTTTGATGCACTCCGCTTGTTGGAAATTCTTTTCTACATCATCAAGCCTAATCATTCCCTACAAAAGTTTTAAAAATGTCGACCGTGACTCGGTTTTTTTAGCACGTACTTCAAACGTCCCTGATTAGTGTTTCGAAATAGGGTTCGATTTGAAGCACTTTTTTACTGTTTTATGTAATACATTTCTTTTAAATTCTATTATAAATCATCAAGCCTAATCATTC